>NC_069505.1:528841066-528843566 GCF_027579735.1 Bombina bombina | reverse complement strand
CTTTAAGATGTCTCTACTGCTTATGTTTCCCTCTTCCGTTAACTTCCCTGTGTACTTCCCTTAGAATGTAAGCTCATGAGTCCACCTATCCTGTGGATCATTTCATGTAACGATGGTTTACGGTTTACAGTGACTCAAGGCAGGGCCCTCTACCCTTATGATTTACGTAATTGTCTTCTGATCATTGTACCCAATAACAATATACTTAATGTTACAGCGCTGCGTAATATGTTGGTGCTTTATAAATAAAAGATAATAATAATTTCCATTTTAACACTAATATATCCAGGTCCGAAAATAGCCAAATACCACTGTCCATGACCATATTTGGCATTCATTTGTGAAACAAATGCTGAATTCCAAATTTATGCACATGCCTAGTATATACACAAGCACTATTTAAAGGGATAGTAAAGTCAAAATTAACCTTGCACAATTCAGATAGAGCATATCATTTTAAGACACTTTTAAATGCACTTCTGTTTTCAAATGTGCTTTGTTCTTTTGGTATTCCTTGTTGAAAAATAATACACACATATCCTACACTAGTGAGAGCTGCTGCTGACATTTTGTCTCTTGTGATTGGCTACCTAGATGAGTTCATCTAGCTGCCAATAGTGCAATGTTGTTACTTCAGCAAAGGATAACAAGAGAATGAAGCAAATTTAATAAAAATAAATTGTAAAGTTGTTTAAAATGGTATGTTCTATCCAAATCATGAAAGATAATTTGGGGGTTTCCTGTCCCTTTAATCAATTAAATGTCACGGACATCAGATCACATTGTTTGATTAAGAAATTACCCTTTATCTTATAAAACGTTTCCTCTTATTAGGTCACATTCCATTTCTATAACAGCCCGAGAAGCCATTCTCACTCTTCAGCCTTCTGTTTCAGAGCCGCATTTAGCCTACACACCCTAATGGCATTTTAATTAGTGGATTTTTTTTTTCTTCCTTTCCTCGAGTCCTAAAAGAAAGGAAGTCTCATTTCAAAAGAGTTGCAGACAAAAGCTGTGTGCGGCACTCAATCCCCTGAATGGATAAGCTTGTTTATCAGCCTTTGTAAATCTAACCACCCTAATCACAAGGAGGTCATTGTGACAGTGCAGCGTCTCGGCAAGTGCAACCAAACCCAGCAACCCTCCTTATTCAAAGAGACACACTTGTGGGTTAAAATAGACTATGTACAGATCTGCTTTGTACTGCAAGGAGAGGAGGGGAGAATTGTGTTTGCCAATAATTTGCCTAAATTGTGTTCCTGACTTGATTCTACCTAAATAAAAAGTAGCTCTGGCTGACTGTTTGTCTTTCTATCTGTTTGTTTTTCAGTCCATATATATTTATATTTTTCTGTTTGTCTATCTTTATTTTTTATCTATGGCTACAATCTATCATTTTTTTACCCATTTGCATATTGCCGTCTATATCTATCTATCTATCTATCTATCTATCTATCTGCCTTTTCTCTCTGCTTATTTATCTATATATCTATCTATCTATCTTATCTCTATCAATCTATCTAATACCTATCTATATATCTTCCTCTCTCTCTTTCTCTTTCTCTCTCTCTCTGTATCTCTCTTCCTATATCATTCTCTCTCTTTCTTTCTATCTATCTCTTTCTTTCTTTCTATCTATCTCTCTTTTTCTCTCTCTGTATCTATCTCTCTCTTTCTATCTCCCTCTCTATTTCTCTCTCTCTCTCTCTCTCTCTCTCTCTCTCTATATATATATATATATATCTCTCTCTATATATATATATATATATATATATATATATATATATATACAGGGAGTGCAGAATTATTAGGCAAGTTGTATTTTTGAGGATTAATTTTATTATTGAACAACAACCATGTTCTCAATGAACCCAAAAAAACTCATTAATATCAAAGCTGAATATTTTTGGAAGTAGTTTTTAGTTTGTTTTTTGTTATAGCTATTTTAGGGGGATATCTGTGTGTGCAGGTGACTATTACTGTGCATAATTATTAGGCAACTTAACAAAAAACAAATATATACCCATTTCAATTATTTATTTTTACCAGTGAAACATTCACAAATATACATTTCTGACATTCAAAAACAAAACAAAAACAAATCAGTAACCAATATAGCCACCTTTCTTTGCAAGGACACTCAAAAGCCTGCCATCCATGGATTCTGTCAGTGTTTTGATCTGTTCACCATCAACATTGCGTGCAGCAGCAACCACAGCCTCCCAGACACTGTTCAGAGAGGTGTACTGTTTTCCCTCCTTGTAAATCTCACATTTGATGATGGACCACAGGTTCTCAATGGGGTTCAGATCAGGTGAACAAGGAGGCCATGTCATTAGATTTTCTTCTTTTATACCCTTTCTTTCCAGCCACGCTGTGGAGTACTTGGACGCGTGTGATGGAGCATTGTCCTGCATGAAAATCATGTTTTTCTTGAAGGATGCAGACTTCTTCCTGTACCACTGCTTGAAGAAGGTGTCTTCCAGAAACTGTCAGTAGG
>NC_069505.1:528818566-528833566 GCF_027579735.1 Bombina bombina | reverse complement strand
GTCAATTGTTGAACATCAGTAGGTATATCGTATAGCATCCATAGACTAATCTTAGAGAGAAAGAGGGTGTCATCACACCATCACCGACTACTGAGCCTAAGGGGTAATATAGATAATTTCAAAGCAGTGTGATTGCAATACATACAAAGAGTCAGCAACGTAAGATCGCTATTAATATATCAAAGGGGAAAAAATATATATATCTCTACCAGCCAGCACTGTCTCTAGTTCAGGTAACTTACTTGGCATGAGATGTGATAGATACTGTCAAAGTGGTTGCAGCGTGTTGCAGAGAGGGAGCTGGAGACAAGATATGTCAGTTAGAAGTTTCAAAAACAGGCGCGGAGCAACACAGTCCCGCGTCTGTGTCAACGGTGTCAGTGAGCATGGCTAATTTGCATAGCCGTCTGACGTCATCAGGGGGGTGTGTATCAAGCAGTCAGAAAACATAGATGACAGCTAACCGATGTTAGCCGCAACTGCTGGGGCAAGTCAAAAAATGATTGTACATACCTACACTTGTAGGAAAGGGGCGAATTGTCTAAACATCTGAGTATATATCTCAAAAACAACAGCATAACATGGGTCTATATTGCTTGTATACTTCTATCATATCCCAAAAAGGCTAAGAGAAGCTGTTTGACTTGCAGACAGTTGTATGGATCTGAGAGCCTTAGTCTGCCCAAAATGTGCTAATGTATGTTATGAGTACCATATCTATCCAGAGAGCCATATGTGTGCGAAACAGTATAGGGTTAGTAAATGTACTTAGAGAGCATAGTCTACCAGAATGTTGGTGCTAGAGCTAATCATGATACAAAATAAACAACCAAAAATCCTATACTGGTAAAACATATGCCAGAGTCTTGTGCCTGAGTAACATGTTACTCTTACAGTGGGATCTCAGTGTTACAATCATAGTTCCCCTGTTACAATTGGCAATCAAGTGTGGTTATATGCAAAAGATAAAATCAGGGTTATATTAACAGCGAGCCATGGCATCCAGATAAATCAATAAAGCATATGCATAGTCAGTGGGCAAATTTTGGAAGTAAAAGTAAAACATCCTATCACTATGCAAACAGATATTGATGATATGGCCAATGTATGTTCTTGCCTAAATCAGGAAACCTTGCCATATAGGGTAAGGTATCATGCACAGTCCGAGGAAGGACCATTGCTGGTTACACAGATATTATAGGAAACAGTGCCAGTCATTGGACATATTAAGTCCCCTCGGGTATAGGGTGTCAAGTCTGTGTATCCACTTGGTCTCCCTCTGCAGGAGTATTCTATCCCGATTACCCCCCATACTAATACACACTAATACACATACTAATACACATACTAATAAACACTAATACACATATAAACACATACTAATACACACTAATACACATACTCATACACATACTAATACACATACAAACACAGACTAATACACATACTAATACACATACAAACACATACTAATACACAATAATACACATACTAATACACATACAAACACATACTAATACACATACAGACACATACTAATACACATACTAATACACAGTAATGCACATACTAATACACACTAATACACATACTAATACACATACAAACACATATTAATACACACTAATACACATACTAATACACATACAAACACATACTAATACACATACAAACACATACTAATACACATACTAATACACATACAAACACATACTTATACACACTAATACACATACTAATACACATACAAACACATACTAATACACACTAATACACACAAATACACATACAGACACATACTAATACACATACTAATACACAGTAATACACATACAAACACATATTAATACACACTAATACACATACTAATACACATACAAACACATACTAATACACATACTAATACACATACAAACACATACTAATACACATACTAATACACATACAAACACATACTAATACACATACAAACACATACTAATACACACTAATACACATACTAATACACATATAAACACATACTAATACACACTAATACAAATACACATATAAACACATACTAATACACAGTAATACAAATACATATATAAACACATACTAATACACACTAATACACATATAAACATATACGAATACACACTAATACACATATAAACACATACGAATACACACTAATACACATCCTAATACACATATAAACACATGCTAATAGACACTAATACAAATACACATATAAACACATACTAATAAACACTAATACACATATAAACACATACTAATACACACTAATACACATACTAATACACATATAAACACATACTAATACACCTATAAACACATACTAATACACATATAAACACATACTAATACACCTATAAACACATACTAATACACACTAATACACATATAAACACATACTAATACACAAATAAACACATTTTAATACACAAATAAACACATATTAATACACACTAATACACAAAATAAACACATACTAATACACTTATAAACACATACTAATACACACTAATACACAAATAAACACATACTAATACACATATAAACACATACTAATACACAAATAAACACATATTAATACATACTAATACACAAAATAAACACATACTAATACACCTATAAAAACATACTAATACACATATAAACACATACGAATACACACTAATACACATATAAACACATACTAATACACATACAAACACATACAAATGCACACTTTATATACACACACGCACATCTACATTTTAAATAATTTGTTTTGTCAAAAATGATCTGATAATTTCCTCTCTGCCAAGCATTCTGCATTGGACAACCATAACAGCAGATGCAGACTAAAAAAACCCATACATGCACATTCTGTCTAGACTCACAAGAAAATTGTAGCAACCCATAGTATTTGATACAAAATTACAAAAATCATACATTTTTCTGTAAAAATTGAATTACTCTATCAGATTATACAAATAAATATCTTTTAAGGGATAATAGACTCAAAATGTAATTCCCTGTAAATTATTGAAGGAACATAAAACACAGCTAGATTACGAGTTTTTGACGGTAAGCTGTGCGGGGCTAATGAGCAGTTTATGCTCACCGCTCACCTACAAACAACGCTGGTTTTACGTTTTTTTTTTTTAAACCCGGTATTAGCCGCAGAAAAGTGAATGGAGAGCAAAATTTAGCTCCACATCTCACCTCAATACCAGCCCTGCTTACGTTAGCGGTGAGCTGGTAAAATGTGCTTGTGCACGATTTCCCCATAGGAATCAATGGGGCAGATCCGGCTGAAAAAAACCTAACACCTGCAAAAAAGCAGCGTTCAGCTCCTAACGCAGCCCCATTGATCCCTATGGGGAAATAAAAGTTATGTCTACACCGTTACCTAACACCCTAACATGAACCCCGAGTCTAAACACCCTAATCTTACACTTATTAAACTCTAATCTGCCGCCCCCAACATCGCTGACACCTGCTTTATATTATTAACCCCTAATCTTCTGCTCCGGACACCGCCGCCACCTACATTATACTTATGAACCCCTAATCTGTCGCCCCCAACATCCCGACACCTACATTATAGTTATTAACCCCTAATCTGCCGCCCACAACGTCGCCGCCACTATAATAAAGTTATTAACCCGTAAATCTAAGTCTAACCCTAACCCCCCCTAACTTAAATATAATTTAAATCAATCTAAATACAATTACTACAATTAACTAAATTATTCCTATTTAAAACTAAATACTTACCTATAAAATAAACCCTAAGATAGTTACATTCACCTAGATTACGAGTCTTGCGTTAGCCTTAAAAAGCAGCGTTGAGAGGTCCCAACGCTGATTTTTAAAGCACGCTGGTATTAAGAGTCTGGCAGGTACAGGTGTACCGCTCACTTTTTTTCCGCGAATCGAGCATACTTACGTCAATTGCGTATCCTATCTTTTCAATGGGATTTTCCTAACGCCGGTATTACAAGTCTTGGAAAAAGTGAGCGTTACACCCTCTCTCGTGTCAAGACTCCTACCTACACAATCTCCAATTGCAATGATCTGAACACATTTCAATTCTCCAGCAATTAGAAACTGACCTGATACTTTCCACTCTCATGTTATCTTCCTCAGACATGTCTTATCCTAGAATATCAATCAATAGTAAACAACATTATGTCACATACAAACACGTACTAATACACACTAATTCACATACTAATACACATACAAACACATACTAATGCACACTTATTCACATACTAATACACATACTAATACACATACAAACACATACTAATACACATACTAATACACATACAAACACATACTAATACACACTAATTCACATACTAATACACATACTAATACACATACAAACACATACTAATACACACTAATACACATACTAATACACATACAAACACATACTAATACACACTAATACACATACTAATACACATACAAACACATACTAATACACATACAAACACACACTAATACACATACTAATACACATAAAAACACATACTAATACACACTAATATACATACAAACACATACTAATACACACTAATTCACATACTAATTCACATACTAATACACATACTAATACACACTAATACACATACTAATACACATACTAATACACACTAATACACATATAAACACATACTAATACACACTAATACACATACTCATACACATACAAACACATACTAATACACACTAATACACATACTAATACACATACAAACACATACTAATACACATACAAACACATACTAATACACACTAATACACATACTAATACACATACAAACACATACTAATACACACTAATACACATACTAATACACATACAAACACATACTAATACACAGTAATACACATACTAATACACATACAAACACATATTAATACACACTAATACACATACTAATACACATACAAACACATACTAATACACATACAAACACATACTAATACACACTAATACACATTCTAATACACATATAAACACATTCTAATACACACTAATACAAATACACATATAAACACATACTAATACACAGTAATACAAATACACATATAAACACATACTAATACACAGTAATACAAATACACATATAAACACATACTAATACACACTAATACACATATAAACACATACTAATACACACTAATACACATCCTAATACACATATAAACACATACTAATACACACTAATACAAATACACATATAAACACATACTAATACACACTAATACACATATAAAAACATACTAATACACACTAATACACATACTAATACACATATAAACACATACTAATACACATATAAACACATACTAATACACACTAATACACATATAAACACATACTAATACACCTATAAACACATACTAATACACCTATAAACACATACTAATACACATATAAACACATACTAATACACATATAAACACATACTAATACACACTAATACACATATAAACACATACTAATACACCTATAAACACATACTAATACACCTATAAACACATACTAATACACATATAAACACATACTAAACACAAATAAACACATTTTAATACACAAATAAACACATATTAATACACACTAATACACAAATAAACACATACTAATACACATATAAACACATACTAATACACATATAAACACATACTAATACACAAATAAACACATACTAATACACCTATAAAAACATACTAATACACATATAAACACATATGAATACACACTAATACACATATAAACACATACTAATACACATACTAATACACATATAAACACATATTAATACATACTAAAACACATATAAACACACATTAATACACACTAATACACATATAAACACATACTAATACACATACAAACAAACACATACAAATGCACACTTTATATACACACACGCACATCTACATTTTAAATAATTTGTTTTGTCAAAAATGATCTGATAATTTCCTCTCTGCCAAGCATTCTGCATTGGACAACCATAACAGCAGATGCAGGCTAAAAAAAACCCATACATGCACATTCTGTCTAGACTCACAAGAAAATTGTAGCAACCCATAGTATTTGATACGAAATTACAAAAATCATACATTTTTCTGTAAAAATTGAATTTCTCTTTCAGATTATACAAATAAATATCTTTTAAGGGATAATAGACTCAAAATGTAATTCCCTGTAAATTATTGAATTACTCATGTTAAAGAAAATGCTGCTATGTATTTTTATTATATGAAAATGTTGACTTATTAAAGGAACATAAAACACAAACAGCTAGATTACGAGTTTTTGTCGGTAAGCTGTGCGGGGCTAACGAGCAGTTTATGCTCACCGCTCACCTACAAACAACGCTGGTTTTACTTTTTTTTTTAAACCCGGCGTTAGCCGCAGAAAAGTGAGTGGAGAGCAAAATTTAGCTCCACATCTCACCTCAATACCAGCCCTGCTTACGTTAGCAGTGAGCTGGTAAAATGTGCTTGTGCACGGTTTCCCCTTAGGAATCAATGGGGCAGATCCGGCTGAAAAAAAACCTAACGCCTGCAAAAAAGCAGCGTTCAGCTCCTAACGCAGCCCCATTGATTCCTATGGGGAAATAAAAGTTATGTCTACACCTAACACCCTAATCTTACACTTATTAACCTCTAATCTGCCGACCCCAACATCGCCGCCACCTGCTTTATATTATTAACCCCTAATCTTCCGCTCTGGACACCGCCGCCACCTACATTATACTTATGAACCCCTAATCTGTTGCCCCCAACATCCCGACACCTACATTATAGTTATTAACCCCTAATCTGCCGCCCCCAATGTCGTCGCAACCTACCTACACTTATTCACCCCTAATCTGCCGCCCACAACGTCGCCGCCACTATAATAAAATTATTAACCCGTAAATCTAAGTCTAACCCTAACCCCCCTAACTTAAATATAATTTAAATCAATCTAAATAAAATTACTACAATTAACTAAATTGTTCCTATTTAAAACTAAATACTTACCTATAAAATAAACCCTAAGCTAGCTACAATATAACTAATAGTTACATTCACCTAGATTACAAGTCTTGCGTTATCCTTAAAAAGCAGCGTTGAGAGGTCCCAACGCTGCTTTTTAAAGCACGCTGGTATTAAGAGTCTGGCAGGTACAGGTGTACCGCTCACTTTTTTTCTGCGACTCAAGCATACCGCATATCCATTTACGTCAATTGCGTATCCTATCTTTTCAATGGGATTTTCCTAACGCCGGTATTACAAGTCTTGGAAAAAGTAAGCGTTACACCCTCTCTCGTGTCAAGACTCCTACTGCATTTAAAAGTCAGTAGTTGTTTTATGGGCTAACGCGGTAACATAAAACTCTTAACTAAAGTGCTAAAAAGTACACTAACACCCATAAACTACCTATGAACCCCTAAACTGAGGCCCCCACGCACATCACAAACACTTAAATACATTTTTTAACCCCTAATCTGCCGACCGGACATCACCGCCACTGTAATAAATATATTAACCCCTAAACCGCCGCACTCCCGCCTCGCAAACACTAGTTAAATTTTATTAACCCCTAATCTGCCATCCCTAACATCGCCAACACCTACCTACATTTATTAACCCCCTAATCTGCCGCCCCCAACGTCGCCGCCACTATACTAAAGTTATTAACCCCTAAATCTAAGTCTAACCCTAACACCCCTTAACTTAAATATAATTTAAAATAATCTAACTGAAATTACTACAATTAAATAAATTATTCCTATTGAAAACTAAATACTTACCTATAAAATAAACCCTAAGCTAGATACAATATAACTAATAGTTACATTGTAGCTATCTCAGGGTTTATTTTTATCTTACAGGCATCTTTGTATTTATTTTAACTAGGTACAATAGTTATTAAATAGTTATTAACTATTTAATAGCTACCTAGCTAAAATAAGTACAAATTTACCTGTAAAATAAAACCTAACCTAAGTTTCAATTACACCTAGCACTACACTATAATTAAATTAATTCCCTAAACTAACTACAATCAATTACAATTAAATTAAATAAACTGAAGTACGAAAACCCCCCCACTAAATTACAGAAAATAATAAACTAATTACACATTTTTAAACTAATTACACCTAATCTAATCCCCCTAATAAAATAAAAAAGCCCCCCAAAATAAAAAAATCCCTACCCTATACTAAATTATAAATAGCCCTTAAAAGGGCCTTTTGCGTGGCATTGCCCCAAAGTAATCAGCTCTTTTGTCTGTAAAAAAAAAATACAATACCCCCCCAACATTAAAACCCAGCACCCACACACCCAACCCTACTCTAAAACCCACCCAATCCCCCCTTAATAAAACCTAACACTAACCCCTTGAAGATCACCCTACCTTGAGACGTCTTCACCCAACCGGGCAGAAGTGGTCCTCCAGACGGGCAGAAGTCTTCATCCTATCCGAGCAGAAGAGGTCCTCCAGACGGGCAGAAGTTTTCATCCAGATGGCATCTTCTATCCTCATCCATCCGGAGCGGAGTGCGCCCATCTTCAAGACATCTGACATGGACCATCCTCTTCCAACGACATCCGACGACTAAATGACGGTACCTTTAAGTGACGTCATCCAAGATGGCGTCCTTTCAATTCCGATTGGATGATAGAATTCTATCCAATCAGCCAATAGGATTGAGCTTGCATTCTATTGGCTGATTGGAACAGCCAATAGAATGCAAGCTCAATCCTATTGGCTGATTGGATCAGCCAATAGGATTTTTTCTACCTTAATTCCGGTTGGCTGATAGAATTCTATCAGCCAATCGGAATTGAAGGGACACCATCTTGGATGATGTCACTTAAAGGTACAGTCATTTAGTGTTAGTCGTCAGATGGAAGAGGATGCTCCGCGTCGGATGGCTTGAAGATGGACCCGCTCCGCTCCAGATGGATGAAGATAGAAGATACTGCCTGGATGAAGACTTCCGGCCGTCTGGAGGACCTCTTCTGCCCGGATAGGATGAAGACTTCTGCCCATCTGGAGGACCACTTCTGCCCGGTTGGGGGAAGACGTCTCAAGGTAGGGTGATCTTCAAGGGGTTAGTGTTAGGTTTTATTAAGGGGGGATTGGGTGGGTTTTAGAGTAGGGTTGGGTGTGTGGGTGCTGGGTTTTAATGTTGGGGGGGTATTGTATTTTTTTTTACAGGTAAAAGAGCTGATTACTTTGGGGCAATGCCCCGCAAAAGGCCCTTTTAAGGGCTATTTGTAATTTAGTATAACAAAGGGATTTTTTTTATTTTGGGGGGCTTTTTTATTTTATTAGGGGGATTAGATTAGGTGTAATTAGTTTAAAAAACTTGTAATTATTTGATGTAATTTAGTGGGTTTTTTTTCGTACTTTAGTTTATTTAATTTAATTGTTATTAATTGTAGTTAATTTAGGTAATTAATTTAATTATAGTGTAGTGTTAGGTGTAATTGTAACTTTTATTTTACAGGTACATTTGTCTTTATTTTAGCTAGGTAGTTATTAAATAGTTTAACCTAGTTAAAATAAATACAAAGTTGCCTGTAAAATAAAAATAAACCCTAAGATAGACACAATGTAACTATTAGTTATATTGTAGCTAGCTTAGGGTTTATTTTATAGGTAAGTATTTAGTTTTAAATAGGAATAATTTAGCTAATTATAGTAATTTTATTTCGATTTATTTAAATTATATTTAAGTTAGGGGGGTGTTAGGGTTAGACTTAGGTTTAGGGGTTAATACATTTAATATAGTGGCGGCGACGTTGGGGGCGGCAGATTAGGAGTTAATAAATGTAGGTAGGTGTCGGCAATGTTAGGGACGGCAGATTAGGGGTTAATAAAATTTAACTAGTGTTTGCGAGGCAGAATGCAGCAGTTTAGGGGTTAATATATTTATTAAAGTAGCGGCGATGTCCGGTCAGCAGATTAGGGGTTAAAAATTTTATTTAAGTGTTTGCGATGTGGGGGGGGGGCTCGGTTTTGGGGTTAATAGGTAGTTTATGGGTGTTAGTGTACTTTTTAGCACTTTAGTTAAGAGTTTTATGCTACAGCGTTAGCCCATAAAACTCTTAACTACTGACTTTTAAATGCGGTACGAGTCTTGACAGGAGAGGGTCCGGCGTTAGGAAAATCCCATTAAAAATATGGGATACGCAATTGACATAAGTGGATTTGCGGTATGTTCGAGACACGGAAAAAAAAGTAAGCGGTACACCTGTACCTGCAAGACTCATAATACCAGCGGGCATTAAAAAGCAGCGTTGGGACCTCTCAACGCTGCTTTTTAACCCTAACACAAAACTCGTAATCAAGGTGAAAGTTTTTTTCTTTTATGATTTAGACAGAACATACAATTTTTCAATTTACTTCTATTATCAATTTTGATTCATTCTTGTGATATCCTTTGTTGAATAAGCAGCAATGCAATACCGGGAACTAGCTGAGCACACCAGTAAGCCAATGGCAGAGGCATATATGTGCAGCCACCATTCAGCAGCTAGCTCACAGCCCCTGAGGCTACCTAGGTTTGCTTTTCAACAATGGATAACAAGTGAACAAAGCAAGTCCATTTGAAAGTTGTTTAAAATAACATGCTCTATCTGAATCATGGGTAGTGATGTTGCAAACTTAAAATTTTCGGTTTGCGAACGGCGGACTTGAACTTCCGGTATTGTTCGCGAACCCGCGAACCGCCATTGAATTCAATAGGCAGGCGAACTTTAAAACCTACAAGGACTCTTTCTGGCCACAATAGTGATGGAAAAGTTGTTTCAAGGTTACTAACACCTGGACTGTGGCATGCTGGAGGGGGATCCCTGGCAAAACTCCCATGTAAAATTACATAGTTTATGCAGAGTCTGCTTTTAACCCATAAAGGGCCTAAATCACCTAACATTCCCAAATTGTTTGCAATAACGTGCTTTAAAACATCAGTAATGATGTCGTATCTATCAGGTAGTGTAAGGGTTACGGCCGCATGACAGTGACAGAGGAAACTCCAAGTGTAACGCACCGCAATCAACCGCAAACAGTCCACTTGTAGAACTACGAGATATGTAGATTTGATAGATAGATACATAGATTACATAGCTCAATCGATGCAATATACATATGATCGATACACTGTACATAGCTCAATAGATGCAATATACATTTGATAGGTACGAATTACATCGATCAATAGATGCAATATACATTTGATAGATACGAATTACATTGATCAATAGATGCAATATACATTTGATAGATATGAATGTTATCGAATCAAAGATGCAATATACATTTTATAGATACGAATGACATCACCCAAAATATGTAATATACATTTTATAGATATGAATTACATCGATCAATAGATGCAATCTACATTTGATCGATACGTTTGATAGTTCGATCGATTTGATATATAAATAAATCGATTTGAAATATATATAATGTCCCTGACAGAGTATAACAATAATACATGTGGTCTGTGATCCGTGGTGTGTAAAGTAGTACTATTCTTAACATTTTACTACAACCTGTTACTCCCCCTATCGGTTGAGGTCTATATGGCCTTCATTTTTGGAACCGGGAGATGGAAGAAGATGATTGTTCTGTCCTCCTACTTCAAATTTGTCAGAAACACAAGTGGCTGTCTCAAAACAGTCTGGACGGACGATAGATCGATAGATAGGATAGATAGATATACACAGATTGATAGTTAGATAGAATCGATAGAAGAGAAATAGATAGATTTTTTAGATATATAATTACCCTGATAAAGTCTAACAATTAAACATGCGGTCTTGGACCCAACTAGGTTGTGTTAAGTAGTACTATTCTTCGCACTTTCAGCCCTGTAACTCCCCCTATTGGTGGAGGTCTATATGGCGGTAATGATTACCCTGACAAAATATAACAACAAGACACGCGGTCTGGGACCCCTGGTAATTTTGTTGTGTTTTAAGTAAAACGTTTCTTATCACTTGAATCCCTCTTACCCCCCCCCTTTTGTTGGAGCTCTATATGGCCTGCATGATTAGCCTGACAAAGTATAATAAGAAAACATCTGGTCTTGGACCCATGGTAATTAGGTTGTGTTTAAGTAGTACTATTCTTAGAACTGTAATCCCTGTTACTCCCCCTATCAAGGGAGGTCTATATGGCCTGCATGATTACCCTGACAAAGTATAACATCAAGACACACTGTGTTGGACCCATGATAACTAGCTTGTGTTAATTAGTACTTTTCTTAGCACTTTAATCCCTGTTACCCCCCTATCGGGGGAGGTCTATATGGCCTGCCTGATTACCCTGAAAAAATATAATAATAAGACATGCGGTCTGGTACCCATTTTAACTAGGTTGTGTTTTAAGTACTACCATTCTTAGCACTTTAATCTCTGTAACTCCCCCTATTTGGTGAGGTCTATACTTCCTGGATGATTACCCATACAAAATATAATAATAAGACATCTGCTCTTGGTCTGCGACCCATGGTAACTATGTTGTGTTAAGTAGTAATGTCCTTAGCATTTTAATAGCTGTTACTCATACTCACCCTATCGGTGGCGGTCTATATGGCCTGCATGATTACCCTTACAAAATATAATAACAAAACATGCGGTCTGGGACCCATGGTAACTAGGTTGTGTTAATTAGTAATGTCCTTAGCATTTTAATAGCTGTTACTCACCCTATCGGTGGCGGTCTATATGGCCTGCATGATTACCCTTACAAAATATAATAACAAAACATGCGGTCTGGGACCCATGGTAACTAGTTTGTGTTAAGTAGTAATGTCCTTAGCATTTTAATAGCTGTTACTCACCCTATCGGTGGTGGTCTATATGGCCTGCATGATAGGGGAGGTCTATATGGCCTGCATGATTACCCTTACAAAATATAATAACAAAACATGCGGTCTGGGACCCATGGTAACTAGGTTGTGTAAAGTAGTACTCTTCTTAGCATTTTAATACCTGTTACTCACCCTATCGTGGGAGGTCTATACGGTCTGCATAATTACCCATACAAAATATAATAAGACATCTGCTCTGGGTCTGTGACCCATGGTAACTAGGTTGTGTTAATTAGTACTGTTCTTAGCATTTTAATACCTGTTACACCCTTTTGGGGAAGGTCTATATGGCCTGCATGATTAACTGAACAAAATATAATAATAAGACATATGCTCTGGGACCCATGGTAACTTTGTGTTAAGTAGTACTGTTCTTAGCATTTCAATACCTGTTACTCACCCTATTGGGGGAGTTCTATATGGCCTGCATGATTACCCTTACAAATTATAATAACAAAACATATGCTCTGGGACCCATGGTAACTAACTAGGTTGTGTTAAGTAGTACTGTTCTAAGCAGTTTAATTTAAAAATTTTTTTAGTTTTTAGATTTTAATATTAAAATAATGTTACGAAGTGCAATGCACATATGAGTGGTCGCACTGGCTGGCTGCTACATAGGGCAGCAATTAACAACAGTATGCTGTGTAAGTCAGATAGACAGTTAGACACAGGCCTGATAGAAAATACAATTAGATTACACTAGCATAATGATTTAAATACTTTTTTTTGGGAATTTAAAGAAAAAGGTTAAGCACATACATATGAGTCGTGGCTGATAGCCTTGGAAGGGCAGCTATTAAAAACAGTAGGATCTGTAAGTCAGATAAACGCACACGCCTGATAGAAAATACTATTAGATTACACTAGAAAAATGATTTAAATTATTTTTTTTGGGGAGAAATTAAAAAAAGGTTAAACACATATGAGTCGTGGCTCATAGACTAGGGAGGGCAGCAAGTAAACATAGTAGGCTCTGTATGTCAGCAAAACACACAAGCCGGATAGAAAATGATATTAGATTACACTATCAAAAAAATTTAAACTTTTTTTTTTTATATATTTAAATTAAGGTGAAGAAGATATGAGTGGTGGCTGCCTGGCACAGACCAATTAACCAAAAGACTGAAAAAAAATGAGGTATAATAATGCTGTTGAGCCTGACAGACAAAGGCCTGATAGAAAATGTAATTAGATTACACTAGCAAAATTATTATTTTTTTTTTTTTTAAATTTAAAATAATGTTATAAACGGATATTAACACTGGTGGCTGGCACAGAGCAATGAACCAGAGTATATGCTGTGTGACACAGGCCTGATAGAAAATGAAAAAAAATTACACTAGCAAAATAATTAAAATTTTGGTTAGTTAAATTTAAACTAATGTTGTTAGGGAGATATCAGTGGTGGCAGTAATCACAGTATAATCTGTGAGCCTTAAATACACAGGCTGAAAGCCAGGCAAATGCTAATAAAAAAAAAAAAAAAAAAAAAAAACGCACAAAATATAGCCCTAAAAAGGGCTTTTTGGGGTGCTGTCCTTGCAGCAGAGATGAGTGGAGTCCTTCTGGACTGTAGTGGACACTAAATACACTAGCCTAGCTATGTATTTCCCTATAATGTCAGCAGCACAAACACAACACGTCCTCTCACTAAGAAAGCAAGGTCGTTATGAGTCTAAAATGGCGGCTTCCGAGTAGCTGGGAGGGTCTGTGAGGGAGTGTCTGATGTTGATTGGCTCTAATGTGTCAGACGGCTGTGACATACAGGGTCAAAGTTTCCTCAATGATGAAACATAGGGGGCGGATCGAACATTGCATGTGTTCGCCCGCAGCCGCGAACGCGAACAAGCTATGTTCGCTGTGAACCATTCGCGGGCGAACAGTTCGGGACATCACTAATCATGGGTTAAATGTCCCTTTAATTCCCCCCTCCAGAGAGATTCAAGTGCATTCTACCGGTGGCAGACCTATTACCATGCAACATTATATATAATAATTGCCTAATCAGTTGCTTATTTATTTCTATCCCTGATTGGTCACAGAAAACAAGTTTAGATTAACATCTCAAGGAGTATGTCCATCGACTACAAAACAATGT
>NC_069505.1:528788566-528813566 GCF_027579735.1 Bombina bombina | reverse complement strand
TACACGTACAGCCTAGGAAATTTGGACATAACACACATTTGCTCTTAAAAATGTATCTGATGTTCTGAAGATGAGATCTGAATACTTTATTGACCTGTGATTTAGTCCCGGATGCTATGAAAGGTGTCGGCTTTCCTTTCATCTCTACATGATCAAATAAAGTCAATGTTTAATTCTGTTGTGAATCTGTTTCCTGGAGCATTTGCCGTTACAAGCGTCTTACCTTTTAAGACTTTGAAGTCTCATCTGTGTTCTGAAAATGGAAAAGTCAAGAGGAAAATAGAATTTATGTGCAAGACTGAGACAGAAGGACGCTTTAAGATCAATATGATCTGGAAAGATTAGAACTGAAACCATATATTGATTTTTTTTGTTAAATCCTAGTTTATGTGGATCAGTTATAGACAGAGTTTATATTTATATGGAGTAATAAGATTAGTTAGAAGGAGGGGTATATGGGGCACCATGGAGAAGGGTTATAGGTGCAATAGGTGGAGTTATAGCTACGAGTAATATGGAGCAATAGGTAGGCCAAGATTGTATGATTCAATTGGAGGATATACAAGGAAAGACATTAATAAGAGAAGCTAAAGGGACTTAAACCTAAATATTTTTTTTCATGATTAAGAAAGAGCATGCCATTTGAAACAACCTTCCAATTTTCTTCTATGATCTATTTTTCTTCATTCTCTTGATATCCTTTGTTGAAAAGCATATCTAAACAGGCTCAGTAGTTGCTGATTGGTGGCTGCATATAGATGCCTCGTGCGATTGGTTCACCCACCTGCATTGCTATTTCTTCAACAAAGGATATCTAAAGAATCAAGCAAATTAGATAATAGAAGTAAATTGGAATGTTTAAAAATTGTATTCTCTACTTGACTCATGGAAGTAACATTCGAAAACCGGAAATAACATTTGATTACAGAATTTTAATGGATTTTCATTTTTATCAACATTCGATTGTCCAAGACGAATGTCCACACGACTATTAATTCTACCAAATGAATTACACTTTCAGCATATTCGCCCACCCCCACTATAAAGAGAGATTACGACGACTGGATGACTGTGTGTAATTTATAAACTCTTTCATGTTAAAGGGATACTTAACGGACATTTTTATTTACTCCTATTATCAACTTGTTTTTCGTTTTCTTGCTATCTTTATTTAAAAATCAGGAACGTAAATCTTAGGAGCCTGCCCATTTTTGGTTCTGGGTTATGCTTGCTTATTGGTGACTAAATGTAGCCACCAATAAGCAAGCGCTATCGAGGGTGCTAAACCTAAAATGGGCCGGCTCTTAAGCTTTACATTCCTGCTTTTTAAATAAAGAGAGCAAGAGATCAAAGAAAAATTGACAATAGGAGTACATTAGAAAGTTGCTTTTAAATAAAAAAAATTGGGTTTAGTGTCCCTTTAATCACTTTCTATACAGCTAACTAGATTTTAACCCTTTCCTCTGTCAACACAATTACAAACATTATTTTATAGCACTAATGGGGTTAAGGCGCAAGCGTCAGATCTCTCAATATAGAACTTTCTCTAGTAATGAATAAAGTGCAGGGTTAGCAGAAGCTTTACAAATAAAATCCATTACTGGTAATATGAGAATGGCAGGAACATGTGTAAAAAACATCTTCGCATGCATGAGCTGACAAAGGTTAGAATTTGCAATTGTTAGTGCGCAGGGAGGGGAAGGACTCGCTCGGATAATGTGCTGTGCTGTCTGCCCCGAGCACAGCTACACGGATCTGGTATTGTGCTCCCTATAAAGATGCACAAACGCTCTCTCCCTCCCCCTCTGTGCTTCTCTCGCTGTATTGTTTTTTATTTATTTATATTTTATTTTTCTGCTTCTCTCAGTTTATGCAGTTTTATGCCTCCCTTTATCTCTCTCTCACTCTACAATTCTCTTCTTCTCTTTATATTTCTCCATTTCTGTTAGCGCTCTCTCTGTCTTTCTGTCTTCATCGCTGTCTCTTTCTTCCTTATTCCCTCTCCCTCTCAATCTCTTTGCCTCCGCCTTTTCCCTGTTTTTCTTTCTTTTTCTTTGTCTGTTTCTCACTTTCTTTATTTCTCTTTCTGTCTCTCTTCCTTCAGTTCTCTCTTTCACTCTCTCTTTCTCTACCCCTCTCTTTTTCACTCCACATCTCTACGCCTCTGTCTCTTTTTCTCTCTCTCTTGCTTTCTCTTTCTTCTCTCTCTCTTTCTTTTGCTTTCTCTCCCACCCTCCCTCTCACTTTTTTCACTGTTTGTCTCCCAGTCCCTTCCTTTTGTTCTCTCTTTCCCTCACTCTTTTCTCTCCATCTCTATGCCTCTCTCTTGCTATCTCTCTCTCTTGCTCTTCTCTATTCTTCTCTGACTCTCTTTTGCTCTCTCTCCCACTTTCTTTCCTTTCTCTCTCTCTCTCTCTCTCTCTCTCTTCCTTTTGATCTCTCTTTCTCTCTCTCTTTCTCTACCCCCTCTCTTTTTCACTCCACATCTCTATGCCTCTGTCTCTTTTTCTCTCTCTCTTGCTTTCTATTTCTTCTCTCTCTCTTTCTTTTGCTTTCTCTCTCTCCCACCCTCTCACTTTTTTCACTGTTTGTCTCTCTTTCTTTTGTTCTCTCTTTCCCTCACTCTTTTTCTCTATCCTCCTCTCTTTTTCTCTCAATCTCTATGCCTCTCTCTTGCTATCTCTCTCTTGCTTTCTCTTCTTCTCTGATTCTCTTTTGCTCTCTCTCTCTCCCTCCCACGTTCTTTCCTTTCTCTCTCTCTTTTCTCTGTCTGTCTCTTTTCCTTTTGATCTCTCTTTCTCTCTCTTTTTCTCTACCCCTCTCTTTTTCACTCCACATCTATATGCCTCTGTCTCTTTTTCTCTCTCTCTCTTGTTTCCTCTTTCTTCTCTCTCTCTTTCTTTTGCTTTCTCTCTCTCCCTCCCTCTCACTTTTTTCACTGTTTGTCTCTCTTCCTTTTGTTCTCTCTTTCCCTCACTCTTTTTCTCTATCCCCCTTTCTTTTTCTATCCATCTCTATGACTCTCTCTTGCTATCTCTCTCTCTCTTGCTTTCTCTTCTTCTCTCATTCTCTTTTGCTTTCTCTCTCTCTCTCCCTCCCTTCCCTCCCACTTTCTTTCCTTTTTCTCTCTCTTTTCTATGTCTGTCTCTCTTCCTTTTAAACTCTCTCTTTCTTTCTCTATCCCCCTCTCTTTCACTCAGTCTCTATGCCTCTTTCTATCTCTCTATCTTGCTTTCTATTCCTTCTCTCTCTCTCTCAATCTCTATGCCTCTACTTATTCTCTCTTTTTTCTCTGTTTATCTTCTTTGTCTCTCTTTTTTCTACCTCCCACATTAAAAAAAAATAAAAAATCCAATATTTCTATCCACACCTGTGTTGGTTCTGGGGTGGATGGGATGGGGGGAGAACCTCCAACCCACATTTCAGTTTGCACCCTAGTTTTGCTGAGGAGAAGGGACTAATAAGCTCCTCCCTGCCACACCCATGACAGTCCAGTTGCACTTTTAGCCACACAGTAATGCCCCTGGAATATCCAGATAACAAAACGCCATATGTCCTAACCCTGCTTTATGGACTAAACCCAATGCCCCATGGCATGCCCCTCATTTATTTTATTTGGAACTGACACTGATTTACGCAACTCACAAATATAAGATATTCCCCCCATACACACAAACATCCAATATTTAATTCCCCCACAAATATATGCTCACCTACACACAAGCATCCAAGATTTAATTACCCTACTACTCAGATACACATACATGCATCCACATGCACATACCTATACACGTACACAATATGTATGCATACACACATGCACATACCTACACACACACACATTTTGCGTACACACATGCACATACCTATACATGTACACAACATGTATGCATAAACACATGCACATACCTATACACGTACACAACATGTATGCATAAACACATGCACATACCTATACACGTACACAACATGTTTTGCGTACACACATGCACATACCTATACACGTACACATGTTTGCTTACACACATGCACAAACCTATACATGTACACAACACACACATGCACATACCTATACACATACACAACATGTTTTACGTACACACATGTAAATACTTATACATGTACACAACATGTTTGTGTACACACATTGCACATACCTATACACATACACAACATGTTTGCTTACACACATGTACATACCTATACACATATATAACATGTTTGCGTAGACACATGCACATACCTATACACATACACAACATGTTTGCTTACACACATGCACATACCTATACACAAAATGTTTGCGTACACACATGCACATACCTATACACGTACACAACACACACATGCACATACCTATACACGTACACAACATGTTTTACGTACACACATACTTATACATGTACACAACATGTTTGTGTACACACATTGCACATACCTATACACATACACAACATGTTTGCGTACACACATGCACATACCTATACACATACACAACATGTTTGAGTACACACATGCACATACCTACACACATACACAACATGTTTTGCCTACACACATGCACATACCTATACATGTACACAACATGTTTGCGTACACATATGCACATACCTATACACATACACAACATATTTGCGTACACACATGCACATGTTGTGTACGTGTATAGGTATGTGCATGTGTGTAAGCAGACATGTTGTGTATGTGTATAGGTATGTGCATGTGTGTACGCAAACATGTTGTGTACGTGTATAGGTATGTGCATGTGTGTGTTGTGTACATGTATATGTATTTGCATGTGTGTATGCAAACGTTGTGTACATGTATAGGTATGTGCATGTGTGTAAGCAAACATGGTGTGTATGTTTATAGGTATGTGCATGTGTGTAAGCAAACATGTTGTGTACGTGTATAGGTATGTGCATGTGTGTAAGCAAACATGTTGTGTTTGCTTACACACATGCACACACCTATAAACATACACAATAAGTTTGCTTACACACATGCACATACCTATACACATACACAAGATGTTTGTGTACACACATGCACATACCTATACACATACACAAGATGTTTGCTTACACACATGCACATACCTATACACATACACAACATGTTTGCTTACACACATGCACATACCTATACACATACACAACAATGTTTTTATGTGCCGTAATTCACAAAGAAAATGGATTGTCCCTTATAAAGTTGATATGCAACGTTCTTTCAAGTGTAAAATATATAGGTTTTACAAGTTTTGAGAATTCTGATATATTTACCAAATGATGGTTAATATGTCACACATGCACATACCTATACACATACACAACATGTTTGCTTACACATATGCACTATACACATACACAAGATGTTTGCTTACACACATGCACATACCTATACATATACACAACATGTTTGCTTACACACATGCACATACCTATACACATGCACGACATGGTTGCTTATACACATGCAAATACCTATACACATACACAACATGTTTGCTTACACACATGCACATACCTATACACATACACAAGATGTTTGCTTACACACATGCACATACCTATACACATACACAACATGTTTGAGTACACACATGCACATACCTATACACATGATGTTTGCTTACACACATGCACATACCTATACACATACACAAGATGTTTGCTTACACACATGCACATACCTATACACATACACAAGATGTTTGCTTACACACATGCACATACCTATACACATACACAAGATGTTTGCTTACACACATGCACATACTTTGTTATTTTATTAGGGGGCTTAGAGTAGGTGTAATTAGTTTAAAATTGATGTAATATTTTTCTTATGTTTGTAAATATTTTTTTATTTTTTGTAACTTAGTTCTTTTTTATTTTTTGTACTTTAGCTAGTTTATTTCATTGTAGTTATTTGTAGGTATTGTATTTAATTAATTTATTGATAGTGTAGTGTTAGGTTTAATTGTAGGTAATTGTAGGTATTATATTTAATTAATTTATTGATAGTGTAGTGTTAGGTTTAATTGTAACTTAGGTTAGAATTTATTTTACAGGTAATTTTGTAATTATTTTAACTATTTTAGCTATTAAATAGTTCTTAACAATTTAATAGCTATTGTACCTGGTTAAAATAAATACAAAGTTACCTGTAAAATAAATATTAATCCTAAAATAGCTATAATATAATTATAATTTATATTGTAGCTATATTAGGGTTTATTTTACAGGTAAGTATTTAGCTTTAAATAGGAATAATTTATTTAATAAGAGTTAATTTATTTTGTTAGATTTAAATTATATTTAACTTAGGGGGGTGTTATTGTTAGGGTTAGACTTAGCTTTAGGGGTTAATACATTTATTAGAATAGCGGTGAGCTCCAGTCGGCAGATTAGGGGTTAATGTTTGAAGTTAGGTGTCGGCAATGTTAGGGAGGGCAGATTTGGGGTTAATACTATTTATTATAGGGTTAGTGAGGCGGATTAGGGGTTAATAACTTTATTATAATAGCGGAGCGGTCCGGTCGGCAGATTAGGGGTTAATAAGTGTAGGCAGGTGGAGGCGACGTTGAGGGGGGCAGGTTAGGGGTTAATAAATATAATATAGGGGTCGGCGGTGTTAGGGGCAGCAGATTAGGGGTACATAGCTATAATGTAGCTGGCGGCGGCGTGCGGACGGCAGATTAGGGGTTAATAAGTGTAGGTAGCTGGCAGCGACGTTGTGGGGGGCAGATTAGGGGTTAATAAATATAATATAGGGGTCGGCAGTGTTAGGGGCAGCAGATTAGGGGTACATAAGTATAACGTAGGTGGCGGTCGGCAGATTAGGGGTTAAAAAAATTTAATTGAGTGTTGGCGATGTGGGGGGCCTCGGTTTAGGGGTACATAGGTAGTTTATGGGTGTTAGTGTACTTTATAGCACAGTAGTTAAGAGCCTTATAAACCGGCGTTAGCCCAGAAAGCTCTTAACTACTGACTTTTTTCTGCGGCTGGAGTTTTGTCGTTAGATTTCTAACGCTCACTTCAGCCACGACTCTAAATACCGGAGTTAGAAAGATCCCATTGAAAAGATAGGATACGCAATTGACGTAAGGGGATCTGCGGTATGGAAAAGTCGCGGCTGAAAAGTGAGCGTTAGACCCTTAACAATTAAATACAATTAAATAAACTAACTAAGTTACAAAAAATAAAAAAATAAGTTACAAACATTTTAAAAAATATTACAACAATTTTAAACTACTTACACCTAATCTAAGCCCCCTAATAAAATAACAAACCCCCCAAAATAAAAAAAATGCCCTACCCTATTCTACATTAAAAAAGTTCAAAGCTCTTTTACCTTACCAGCCCTTAAAAGGGCCTTTTGTGGGGGCATGCCCCAAAGAGTTCAGCTCTTTTGCCTGTAAAATAAAAATACAACCCCCCCAACTTTAAAACCCACCACCCACATACCCCTAATCTAACCCAAACCCCCCTTAAAATAACCTAACACTAATCCCCTGAAGATCATCCTACCTTTAGTCGTCTTAACTCAGCCGAGCCACCGATGGAACTGAAGAGGACATCCGGACCGGCAGAAGTGATCATCCAAGGGGCGCTGAAGAAATCTTCCATCCGATGAAGTGATCCTCCAAGCGGCGCTGAAGAAATCTTCCATCCGGGCGAGGTCATCTTCCAAGAGGCGCTGAAGAAGTCTTCTATCCGGGCGAGGTCATCTTCGAAGCCGGGTCTTGAATCTTCATCCCGCCGACGCGGAACATCCTTCTTTCCCGACGGACTACCGACAAATGAAGGCTCCTTTAAGGGACGTCATCCAAGATGGCGTCCCTTCAATTCCGATTGGCTGATAGGATTCTATCGGAACAGCCAATAGAATGCGAACTCAATCTGATTGGCTGATTGGATCAGCCAATCGGATTGAACTTGAATCTGATTGGCTGATTCCATCAGCCAATCAGAATTTTCCTACCTTAATTCCGATTGGCTGATAGAATCCTATTAGCCAATCGGAATTGAAGGGACGCCATCTTGGATGACGTCCCTTAAAGGAGCCTTCATTCGTCGGTAGTCCGTCGGGAAAGAAGGATGTTCCGCGTCGGCGGGATGAAGATTCAAGACCCGGCTTCAAAGATGACCTCGCCCGGATAGAAGACTTCTTCAGCTCCTCTTGGAAGATGACCTCGCCCGGATGGAAGATTTCTTCAGCGCCACTTGGAGGATCACTTCTGCCGGTCCGGGTCTCCTCTTCAGTTCCATCACTGCTCGGCTGAGTGAAGACGACTCAAGGTAGGATGATCTTCAGGGGATTAGTGTTAGGTTATTTTAAGGGGGGTTTGGGTTAGATTAGGGGTATGTGGGTGGTGGGTTTTAATGTTGGGGGGGTTGTATTTTTCTTTTACATGCAAAAGAGCTGAACTCTTTGGGGCATGCCCCCACAAAAGGCCCTTTTAAGGGCTGGTAAGGTAAAAGAGCTTTGAACTTTTTTAATGTAGAATAGGGTAGGGCATTTTTTTATTTTGGGGGGGTTTGTTATTTTATTAGGGGGCTTAGATTAGGTGTAAGTAGCTTAAAATTGTTGTAACATTTTTTTAAATGTTTGTAACTTATTTTTTTATTTTTTGTAACTTAGCTTTTTTTATTTTTTGTACTTTAGTTAGTTTATGTAATTGTATTTAATTGTAGTTATTTGTAGGTAGTTTATTTAATGATAGTGTAGTGTTAGGTTTAATTGTAACTTAGGTTAGGATTTATTTTACAGGTAATTTTGTATTTCTTTTAGCTAGGTAGTTATTAAATAGTTAATAACTATTTAATAACTATTCTAACTAGCTAAAATAAATACCAAGTTACCTGTAAAATAAATATAAATCCTAAGATAGCTACAATGTAATTATTAATTATATTGTAGCTATCTTAGGGTTTATTTTACAGGTAAGTATTTAGTTTTAAATAGGAATAATTTATTTAAGTGTAGTGTAGCGTTAGGTGTAATTGTAACTTAGGTTAGTTTTTATATTACAGGTAAATTTCTCTTTATTTTAGCTAGGTAGCTATTAAATAGTTAATAACTATTTAATAGCTATTGTACCTGGTTAAAATAAATTGAAAGGTGCCTGTAAAATAAAAATAAATCCTAAGATAGCTACAATATAATTATTATTTATATTGTAGCTATATTAGGGTTTATTTTATAGGTAAGTATTTAGTTTTAAATAGGATTAACTTAGTTAATAATAGAAATATTATTTAGATTTATTTAATTAATATTTAAGTTAGGGGGGTGTTAGGGTTAGTGTTAGACTTAGGTTTAGGGGTTAATAATTTTATTACAGTGGCGGTGGTGTAGTGGGGGGCAGGATAGGGGTTAATAAATTTATTATAGGTGGCGACGGTGTAGGGGGGGCAGGATAGGGGTTAATAAATTTAATATAGGTTGCGACGGGTTCAGGGAGCGGCGGTTTAGGGGTTAAACTATTTATTTATTTGCGGCGAGGTGCGGGATCAGCAGGATAGGGGTTAATAACTTTATTATAGAGGGCGACGGTATAGGGGGGCAGGATAGGGGTTACTAGGTATAATGTAGGTGGCAGCGGTGTCCGGGAGCGGCGGTTTAGGGGTTAATACATTAATAAGACTTGCGGCGGGGTCTAGGAGCGGCGGTTTAGGGGTTAATACATTTATAAGACTTGCGGCAGGGTCTAGGAGCGGCGGTTTAGGGGTTAGTAACTTTATTTAGTTGCGGGGGGCTCCGGTATAGGGGGTAGAACAGTGTAGTTTAGTGTGGGTGCTTAGTGACAGGCTAGCAAGAAAGCTGTCAAACAGCCGAAGAGCAGCGAGATCGGATGAGTGATAACTCTCACAGTCCGCTGCTCATCGCCCCGCGGCTTTTTGACAGCTTTATTTGATAACTTAGGCATATTTTTTCAGGTCCGTGGCGGCGAAGGTAGGCGAGCTTAGGCGGGCGTATTGGGCCGGCAAAGGCAGGAAAGTTGACACAATGATAACTACCCCCCTTTGTGTTGTGAAGAGGACTAGGGATCATGTAAAAAATGGTGTGTGATCTTTATATTGCATTTGTTATGGCATACGAGTATGTACAATAAGTGTGTGTAAACATTTTATGAATATAGAAAACGGCATATGTGAATAATATTAACATCGGCTATTGCACTGACAAAAATATTAACTGTTACAGTACAGTTAAAACCATAATACATTGCTTACACATTTATTAGATAGATAGATAGATAGATAGATAGATAGATAGATAGATAGAAAGACGGAGAGAGAAATGGAGTGATAGCTAAATGGAGTGAGATGATGGATGGATGGAGAGAGAGAGAGAGAGAGAGAGAGAGAGAGAGAGATGGAGATAGATGATAGATAGATAGAGCGAGCTATAGATATATAGATAATAGATAGAGATAGATAGATAAAGAATGGAGTGATATATAGAGAAATTAAGTGATAGATAGATAGAAACAGACAGAGATAGAGAAAGATATATATAGATAGATAGATAGATAGATAGATAGATAGATAGATAGATAGATAGATAGATAGTGAATGGAGTGATAGGATAAATGGAGATATAGATAGATAGATAGATAGATAGATAGATAGATAGATAGATAGATAGATAGAGAGAGAGAGAGAGAGAGAGAGACAGATAGAGAAACAGATAGATAAAGAATGGAGTGATATATAGAGAGATGGAGTGATAGATAGAGATAGATAGATAGATAGAGAGAGAGAGAGAGAGAGAGAGAGAGAGAGAGAAAGATATAGATATATAGTGAATGGAGTGATAGGATAAATGGAGTGATAGAGACAGAGAGAGAGAGAAAGATAGATAGATGGAAATATAGATAGCTAGAGATATATAGATGATAGATAGAGATGCAGATGGATAAAGAATGGAGAGACAGACAGAGAGAGAAAGAGAGAGAAGGATATAGAGATAGATAGATAGATAGATAGATAGATAGATGGGGATATATATATATATATAGAGAGAGAGAGAGAGATAAATAGATAGATAGATAGATAGATAGATAGAGATACAGATAGATAAATAATGGAGTGATATATAGAGAAATGGAGTGAGAGAGAGAGAGAGAGAGAGAGAGAGAGAGATAGCTAGATAGTGAATGGAGTGATAGGATAAATGGAGAGAGAGAGAGAGGGAGATAGAGATAGATAGAGATAGATAGATAGATAGATAGATAGATAGATAGATAGATACTGTAGATGCTAGTGAATAGAGTCATAGGATAAATGGAGTGATAGGATAAATGGAGTAGATAGATAGCTAGAGATACAGATAGATACAGAATGGAGTAATATATAGAGAAATGGAGTGATATATATATATATATATATATAGAGAGAGAGAGAGAGAGAGAGAGAGAGAGAGAGAAATAGATATATATTGAATGGAGTGATAGAATAAATGGAGTGAGAGAGAGAGAGAGATAGAGAGAGAGAGAGAAAGATAGAGCTATAGATAGATAGATAGATAGATACAGTTGGGCAAAAAAGTATTTAGTCAGAAACCAATTGTGCAAGTTCTCCCACTTAAGAAGATGAAACCTTATCCAAACCAACCTGAAAAAATAATAAAATTCTATGAATTTTAAAAGAAAGCCAAGAAAAGTAGGTCTTCCAGACTCAATAATAAATCTTTCTAGAGACAGATTTACGAGCCTGAAACATAGTATTAATCAATGAGTCAGAAAAACCTCTATGACTAAAAACCAAGCGTTCAATCTCCATCCCTTCAAATTTAATGATTTGAGATCCTGATGGAAAAAATGGGCCTTGAGAAAGAAGGTCTGGTTTAAACGGAAGTGTCCAAGGTTGGCAACTGACCATCCGAATGAAATCCGCATACCAAAACCTGAGAAGCCATGCTGGAGCCACCAGCATAACAAACAAATACTCCATAAGAATTTTGGAAATCACTTTGGAAGAAGAACTAGAGGCGGAAAGAAATAGGCAAAAAGATAATTCCAAAGAAATGTCAATGCATACACTACTTCCGCCTGAAGATCCCCAGACCTGAATAGGCCCCTGGGAAGTTCTTAATTCAGATGAGATGCCAACAGATCTATTTCTAGAAATGTTCACATCTGAAAAATTGAAAAACATATCTGGGTAAGAGAGACCATTCTCCCAGAAGTAAAGCTTGATTAACAGAGATAATCCGCTTCTCAAATATCTATACCTGGGAAAACCCCCCACAGAATTTAGATAGGAGCTGGATTTAGCCCAAGCTAATATCCGAGACACTTCTGTCACAGCCTAAGAACTTGATAGTCCTACCCTGATGATTGACATACACCATAGTTGTGATATTGTCTGAAAAACAATAAACGTCTCTTCTTCAAAAAGAAACTAACTGAAAAACTCTGAGAAAGCACGGAGTTCTAAAATATCAAATGGTAATCTCGCCTCCTGAGATTTCCAAACCCCTTGTGCTGACAGAGATCCTCAGACAGCCTCCCAACCAAAAAGACTCACATCTGTAGAGATCATGGTCCAGGTTGAAAGAAACGAAGAGACCTGTAGAACTAAATGATGGTGATCTTAACCACCAAATCAAGAGAGATAAATATTAGGATTCGAAGATTTAAAATGCGAAATCCTAGAATCCCTGCACCATAATTCAGCATAAAAAACTGGAAAGGTTCTTTCTATTGAAAATGAGCAAAGGGAATTGAATCCAATGCTGTGGCCATAAGACCTAAAACTTCTATGCATATATAGCAACTGAAAGAAATAAAAGAGACTAAAGGTACCGACAGACGGAACACAATAAAATTGTCCCTTGTCTGATAGAGACAAAGACAGTGACACAAACTATCTGGAAACCTAAAAAAGGTGACCCTTGTGTGAGGAATCAAGAGCTTTTGAAAAAAAAAGATCCTCTAACTATGTCCTGGAAGAACAAAGTGAATCATATGAGATTCCGCATCCTCAGAAAATAATCTGAATGAAAACAGAAAAATGAAAATATGCATTTATTGTATCTAATGAAAACAAATAATGCTATCACTGACCAAAAAAAGGCAAAATAGTTTGAATAAAAACTCCAAAACCCAGTTCCTAAAAATGGAACTGGAAGAAATACCCCAGAAGATTCTAGGTCTGAGCAGCGCTTGAACCCCACGGGTGATCAGCCATGCTTCAACAGTACCCAAAATATATAGGACCGAAACACACTTAAAGAAAGTGTTAGTCTTACTGGAATAAGATCAAAGAAATTTAGACCGAATAGAACCAAATAAATTTCAAGAAAGTCTTAACCTGCCCCTTGCCAGCCAAGCTGGAATACGGCACGTACATCGCAATTTTAGGGAGCTGATTTCGAACTGAAAAATTTCCAATTAAAAACATGTTACTTGGGAAAGAATTCAGGAATTCGTTCCTTAATAAGAACAACCAAACTAGTATAAGCTTAAAGTTTTAGTCTTAGAACTCAATCTTGAAGCCCAGAGTAACAGTTAAGAATTGAATCCAATTATAAAACAAATAATTGATTATCTTAGAACAAAAGAAAAATGGATTTTTAGAAATTAGAAAATTCTTCTAGCTAAAACAGCTAAAGACATAGATTAAACCTCATTTGCGAAAATATTCAATAAAATGAAGACACAAATGAAATTATTAGCATGATAGTCCAGTTAAAGGACCAGTCAATACAGTGGACTTGCATAATCAATAAATGCAAAACAACAAGACAAATGCAACAGCACCTAGTCTAGTAAATTTTGTCCCTTTAACAATGCTAAAATAAATCAAAATCTGATACTTGATCTTAAAGTAAACAGAAAAAATGAAGCAATTGCAACATTCAAATAAATGACAGGTCCAAGAAAAGTACCTGAAACTAAATAATTTTCCATAAATAAGATACAACCATCTAAAGGAAAATAAATACTATTTTGCTATAGAAACAATAGCATAATTAGTAGGAGTAGAGATAGCCCCAATAAATTGGAGAACCCTCCAAATTGAATTTAACTGCCGGCAAAGAATATAGTTTAAAACCTTTGAAGAAGGAATAAAAAGAAAATTCTCAGCCTATTCCATTCCCTAGTATGAGGAATTGGAAAAAAACCTCTGAAAACACAGAAGAATAAATAAGCAGAAATAGTGTTAGCTAGTCTTGAAAAAGAACTAGTTACCTTAATATCCAAAATAATCAACACCTTTTCAACAAAGAACAAATGTACTTTAATAAAAAAATTAAATAAAAAAGTAGATTTGTTAGTGTCAATATCTGATGAAGAAAATTCTGAATGAGAAAAAACATCAACAGAGAAAGATAAATCAGTATGTTGTTGGTCATTTGAAACTTCAATAATTAAAAAAGAAGTTTGAAAAAGACCTAAAAATTTTATTAGAAGGCACGATGTCAGACAAAGCCTTTAAAATAGAATCAGAAAAATATTTCTTATAAATCTTCTAAATATTTCTTGTACATAAGATGTAAAAAGAATGGCAATAAAGCATAAATACTAATGGATTCTGCATGTAAAAGTTTATCATGATAACTTATTACAAACCATAGCTAAAGATAAACATTCATAACATTTAAAATAAATGAACTTAGCTTTGGTAGGACTGAACTCAGTCAACAGGAATCCTCTTAGATTGTTTTGAAACAGGAACAGTGAAATCTTGCAATATGTAATAGAAAAAAAACAATATTTAAAGCAAAATTATCAAATTCCTTAAATGACAGTTTCAGGAATGGGAAAAGAATGCAAAATAATAAGCTTCTAGAAACCAGAAGCAATAAAAAAGTGAGGTTTAAATAATGTGAGGGAAAAAAGTGAAACAAAAAATACGCCCACATTTTTTGGCGCCAAATATGACGCCCACATTATTGGTGCTAAATACAACGCCCCTATATTTGGCGCCAAGTATGACGCCACATCCTCTGACGCCAGAACCGACGCCCACATTTTTTGGCGCAAAAAAATGTCTGAATACACATGCGTCAAAAATGACGTATTAACAGAATACAACTTCCGGCGTCAACTACGGCGCCGGAAATGACGAAATTTTTGCGCCAAAAAAGTCTGCGCCAAGAATGATGCAATAAAAAGAAACATTTTCTGCCCCCGCGAGCCTAACAGCACACAGGGAAAAATGATCAATTGAAAATTTTCAAGGTAAAGAAAAATAAATTGAATTAAAATGCATTATCCCAAATAATGAAACTGACAGTCTGAATTTTAAAGGAATACTGATTATCCTGAATCATGGCAAATATAAGTTTAAAGACATATATTTAGAACTTTACATAGAAAGTGCCCAACTATAGCTTAGAGTGTCATAATAAAATAAGACTTACTTACCCTAAGACACTCATCTACATATAGTAGACAGCCAAACCAGTACTGAAACGAGAATCAGTAGAGGTAATGGTATATATAAGAGTATATCGTCGATCTGAAAAGGGAGGTAAGAGATGAATCTCTACGACCGATAACAGAGAACCTATGAAATAGACCCCGTAGAAGGAGATCATTGAATTCAAATAGGCAATACTCTCCTCACATCCCTCTGACATTCACTGCACGCTGAGAGGAAAACCGGGCTCCAACCTGCTGCGGAGCGCATATCAACGTAGAATCTAGCACAAACTTACTTCACCACCTCCATGGGAGGCAAAGTTTGTAAAACTGAATTGTGGGTGTGGTGAGGGGTGTATTTGTAGGCATTTTAAGGTTTGGGAAACTTTGCCCCTCCTGGTAGGAATGTATATCCCATACGTCACTAGCTCATGGACTCTTGCTAATTACATGAAAGAAATGTAATAATTGGAGTAAATTAGAAAGTTGCTTAAAATTCCATGCTCTATCTGAATCACAAAAGAAAAAAATTGGGTTCAGTGTGCACCAGCATTTTAAACACTGCATTTGATCAGAGAACCTATGGTCCTTGCTACATCTAGTAATGATTGAATTTGCATCACTGCTGACATGATAAACACCTTTACTGACTCTGAGCAGCTGCAGTATATAAAATGCTGGTGCCCTGAGAATATCTAGCTATGCTTCACATGCACGTGCAGAGAAATATGTTTGCACTAAAACAGTGATAACGTTTACTAGAAGCATTTTTGTCAATACATGTGTATTGCAAATATGTTTCTATTCAAATATGTAATTTATCTATGTGCATTTGAATTATGACTAGAACATCCCTTTAAGAATCAGATTGGGAGTGGAGCGCTATTTAATGCACCCACTCGAACGTTAATTGTGCTAGAAGTAAGCTTGTTGCGCTCGTCAGGTTGCGCTCGTATTATGAGTTGAAAGGAAACTGTTTTCGCTCTTGTGCTAACCAGACAAGTGCAAAAAGCTAATGTTAGAATATCGCATGCACAGTCACGTGTTCCCAAATAGAATTCAATGGAGCAAAAAAAAAGGGGAAAAAAACCTACTCGGGCACAAACCTTAACCCGACATGAAAATATGAATATTTCACATTCCAATGTTCTTCACATAGAAGAATATGTTCTATTTATTCATAAATACATATTTATTTATATATATATATATATATATATATATATATAGATATATATGACGGACTCCGCTACCCTGACTGGGTAGCTCCGCCAAAGGATCCTTCCAGCACCTGGAACCTGCCGCTATGTAGCGGAGAAGAGTGATTATAGCAGTTCCCACCCAAATAACTAGACAGACTGGCATTCAGGTGAAACAAGAAGTACACTTTATTGGGAAAACACACAACATTTTTACACTATACATTATTTTTTTATAGAATTTGGTACTATATATATATATATATATATATATATATATATAGATAGATAGATAGATAGATAGATAGATAGATAGAACATATATATGGAATGGGAAATATATACAGTAAATACTAGGGGGGGTAGTTATCAAGCCGTCAACCTCAAATACGCTGGAATTCCGCAGCGTATTTGTGGCGAGGCTGATTCGCCTTAGTTATCAAAGGCTTGAGACCGGCAAAAGTAGAATTTTGTGACGTAAACTTCGATCCGCCGGACTCAGTCCGACACAGATCGATTCTTACGTCACTCTAGATGTTACGCACACAAGTGCGGCACAATCTCACTACTTTTGCTAGTTATCAAATGACTAGCAGGTACGCTCGGCACTTTTACGGCCCAGCGTACCTGGTTTTCAAACCGCCAGCCTGGAGGCGGCGGATCCCATAGGAATCAATGGGAGTCTGACCATAGCGAAAGTACAAGTTCGCTGCTGACAGACATCCCATTGATTTCTATGGGAGCTGTCTGCACCTAACACCCTAACATGTACCCAGAGTCTAAACACCACTAATCTGTCCCCCCTACACCACCTGCAACTAAATAAAGTTATTACCCCCTAAACCGCCGCTCCCGGAGCCCACCGCAAGCTACTCTATACATATTAACCCCTAAACCGCCGCTCCCGGAGCCCAGCGCAACTATAATAAGTGTATTAACCCCTAAACCGCCGCTCCCTGAACACGCCACAACCTATATTAAACTTATTAACCCCTAATCTGCCCCCCTCTACACCGTCGCCACCTATAATAAATTTATTAACCCCTATCCTGCCCCCCACTATGCCGCCGCCACTGTAATAAAATTATTAACCCCTAAACCTAAGTCTAACACTAACCCTAACACCCCCCTAACTTAAATAAATCTAAATAATATTTCTATTATTAACTAAATTAATCCTATTTAAAACTAAATACTTACCTTTAAAATAAACCCTAATATAGCTACAATATAAATAATAATTATATTGTAGCTATTTTAGGATTTATTTTTATTTTACAGGCATCTTTCAATTTATTTTAACTAGGTACAATAGCTATTAAATAGTTATTAACTATTTAATAGCTTACCTAGCTAAAATAAACTGAAATTTACCTGTAAAATAAATCCTAACCTAAGTTACAATTACACCTAACACTACACTATACTTTAATAAATTATTCCTATTTAAAACTAAATACTTACCTGTAAAACAAACCCTAATATAGCTACAATATAAATAATAATTATATTGTAGCTATCTTAGGATTTATATTTATTTTACAGGTAACTTTGTATTTATTTTAGCTAGTTAGAATAGTTATTAAATAGTTATTAACTATTTAATAACTACCTAGCTAAAAGAAATACAAAATTACCTGTAAAATAAATCCTAACCTAAGTTACAATTAAACCTAATACTACACTATCATTAAATTAATTAAATAAACTACCTACAAATAACTACAATTAAATACAATTACATAAACTAACTAAAGTACAAAAAATAAAAAAAGCTAAGTTACAAAAAATAAAAAAATAAGTTACAAACATTTAAAAAATATTACAACAATTTTAAGCTACTTACACCTAATCTAAGCCCCCTAATAAAATAACAAACCCCCCTAAAATAAAAAAATGCCCTACCCTATTCTAAATTAAATAAAGTTCAAAGCTCTTTTACCTTACCAGCCCTTAAAAGGGCCATTTGTGGGGGCATGCCCCAAAAAGTTCAGCTCTTTTGCCTGTAAAAGAAAAATACAACCCCCCCAACATTAAAACCCACCACCCACATACCCCTAATCTAACGCAAACCCCCCTTACAAAAACCTAACACTAATCCCCTGAAGATCATCCTACCTTGAGTCGTCTTCACTCAGCTGAGCAGCGATGGAACCGAAGTGGACATCCGAGCGGAAGAAGTTAATCCTCCAAGCGGCGCTGAAGAAATCTTCCATCCGATGAAGTCATCATCCAGGCGGCGCTGAAGAAGTCTTCGATCCGGGCGATGTCATCTTCCAAGAGGCGCTGAAGAGGTCTTCTATCCGGGCGATGTCATCTTCCAAGCCGGGTCTTGAATCTTCCTCCCGCCGACGCGGAACATCCTTCTTCACCGACGGACTACGACAAATGAAGGCTCCTTTAAGGGACGTCATCCAAGATGGTGTCCCCTCAATTCCGATTGGCTGATAGGATTCTATCAGCCAATAGGAATTAAGGTAGGAAAAATCTGATTGGCTGATGGAATCAGCCAATCAGATTCAAGTTCAATCCGATTGGCTGATCCAATCAGCCAATCAGATTGAGCTTGAATTCTATTGGCTGATCCGAACAGCCAATAGAATGCGAGCTCAATCTGATTGGCTGATTCCATCAGCCAATCAGATTTTTCCTACCTGAATTCCGATTGGCTGATAGAATCCTATCAGCCAATCGGAATTGAGGGGACGCCATCTTGGATGACGTCCCTTAAAGGAGCCTTCATTCGTCGTAGTCCGTCGGTGAAGAAGGATGTTCCGCGTCGGCGGGAGGAAGATTCAAGACCCGGCTTGGAAGATGACATCGCCCGGATAGAAGACCTCTTCAGCGCCTCTTGGAAGATGACATCGCCTGCATCGAAGACTTCTTCAGCGCCGCCTGGATGATGACTTCATCGGATGGAAGATTTCTTCAGCGCCGCTTGGAGGATTAACTTCTTCCGCTCCGGATGTCCACTTTGGTTCCATCGCTGCTCGGCTGAGTGAAGACGACTCAAGGTAGGATGATCTTCAGAGGATTAGTGTTAGGTTTTTGTAAGGGGGGTTTGGGTTAGATTAGGGTATGTGGGTGGTGGGTTTTAATGTTAGGGGGGGTTGTATTTTTCTTTTACAGGCAAAAGAGCTGAACTTTTTGGGGCATGCCCCCACAAATGGCCCTTTTAAGGGCTGGTAAGGTAAAAGAGCTTTGAACTTTATTTAATTTAGAATAGGGTAGGGCATTTTTTTATTTTGGGGGGGTTTGTTATTTTATTAGGGGGCTTAGATTAGGTGTAAGTAGCTTAAAATTGTTGTAATATTTTTTAAATGTTTGTAACTTATTTTTTTATTTTTTGTAACTTAGCTTTTTTTATTTTTTGTACTTTAGTTAGTTTATGTAATTGTATTTAATTTTAGTTATTTGTAGGTAGTTTATTTAATTAATTTAATGATAGTGTAGTATTAGGTTTAATTGTAACTTAGGTTAGGATTTATTTTACAGGTAATTTTGTATTTCTTTTAGCTAGGTAGTTATTAAATAGTTAATAACTATTTAATAACTATTCTAACTAGCTAAAATAAATACAAAGTTACCTGTAAAATAAATATAAATCCTAAGATAGCTACAATATAATTATTATTTATATTGTAGCTATATTAGGGTTTATTTTACAGGTAAGTATTTAGTTTTAAATAGGAATAATTTATTAAAGTATAGTGTAGTGTTAGGTGTAATTGTAACTTAGGTTAGGATTTATTTTACAGGTAAATTTCAGTTTATTTTAGCTAGGTAAGCTATTAAATAGTTAATAACTATTTAATAGCTATTGTACCTAGTTAAAATAAATTGAAAGTTGCCTGTAAAATAAAAATAAATCCTAAGATAGCTACAATATAATTATTATTTATATTGTAGCTATATTAGGGTTTATTTTAAAGGTATTTAGTTTTAAATAGGATTAATTTAGTTAATAATAGAAATATTATTTAGATTTATTTAATTAATATTTAAGTTAGGGGGGCGTTAGGGTTAGGGTTAGACTTAGGTTTAGGGGTTAATAATTTTATTACAGTGGCGGCGGTGTAGTGGGGGGCAGGATAGGGGTTAATAAATTTATTATAGGTGACGACGGTGTAGGGGGGGCAGGATAGGGGTTAATAGGTTTAATATAGGTTGGGCGGGTTCAGGGAGCGGTGGTTTAGGGGTTAAATTATTTATTTAGTTGTGGTGAGGTGCGGGATCAGCAGGATAGGGGTTAATAATTTTATTATAGAGGGTGACGGTATAGGGGGGGCAGGATAGGGGTTACTAGGTATACTGTAGGTGGCAGCGGTGTCCGGGAGCGGCAGTTTAGGGGTTAATACATTTATCAGAGTTGCAGCAGGGTCTAGGAGCGGCGGTTTAGGGGTTAAAACATTTATAAGAGTTGCGGCGGGGTCTAGGAGCGGCGGTTTAGGGGTTAATGTTTGAAGTTAGGTGTCGGCAATGTTAGGGAGGGCAGATTTGGGGTTAATACTATTTATTATAGGGTTAGTGAGGCGGATTAGGGGTTAATAACTTTATTATAATAGCGGAGCGGTCCGGTCGGCAGATTAGGGGTTAATAAGTGTAGGCAGGTGGAGGCGACGTTGAGGGGGGCAGGTTAGGGGTTAATAAATATAATATAGGGGTCGGCGGTGTTAGGGGCAGCAGATTAGGGGTACATAGCTATAATGTAGCTGGCGGCGGCGTGCGGACGGCAGATTAGGGGTTAATAAGTGTAGGTAGCTGGCAGCGACGTTGTGGGGGGCAGATTAGGGGTTAATAAATATAATATAGGGGTCGGCAGTGTTAGGGGCAGCAGATTAGGGGTACATAAGTATAACGTAGGTGGCGGTCGGCAGATTAGGGGTTAAAAAAATTTAATTGAGTGTTGGCGATGTGGGGGGCCTCGGTTTAGGGGTACATAGGTAGTTTATGGGTGTTAGTGTACTTTATAGCACAGTAGTTAAGAGCCTTATAAACCGGCGTTAGCCCAGAAAGCTCTTAACTACTGACTTTTTTCTGCGGCTGGAGTTTTGTCGTTAGATTTCTAACGCTCACTTCAGCCACGACTCTAAATACCGGAGTTAGAAAGATCCCATTGAAAAGATAGGATACGCAATTGACGTAAGGGGATCTGCGGTATGGAAAAGTCGCGGCTGAAAAGTGAGCGTTAGACCCTTAACAATTAAATACAATTAAATAAACTAACTAAGTTACAAAAAATAAAAAAATAAGTTACAAACATTTTAAAAAATATTACAACAATTTTAAACTACTTACACCTAATCTAAGCCCCCTAATAAAATAACAAACCCCCCAAAATAAAAAAAATGCCCTACCCTATTCTACATTAAAAAAGTTCAAAGCTCTTTTACCTTACCAGCCCTTAAAAGGGCCTTTTGTGGGGGCATGCCCCAAAGAGTTCAGCTCTTTTGCCTGTAAAATAAAAATACAACCCCCCAACTTTAAAACCCACCACCCACATACCCCTAATCTAACCCAAACCCCCCTTAAAATAACCTAACACTAATCCCCAGAAGATCATCCTACCTTTAGTCGTCTTAACTCAGCCGAGCCACCGATGGAACTGAAGAGGACATCCGGACCGGCAGAAGTGATCATCCAAGGGGCGCTGAAGAAATCTTCCATCCGATGAAGTGATCCTCCAAGCGGCGCTGAAGAAATCTTCCATCCGGGCGAGGTCATCTTCCAAGAGGCGCTGAAGAAGTCTTCTATCCGGGCGAGGTCATCTTCGAAGCCGGGTCTTGAATCTTCATCCCGCCGACGCGGAACATCCTTCTTTCCCGACGGACTACCGACAAATGAAGGCTCCTTTAAGGGACGTCATCCAAGATGGCGTCCCTTCAATTCCGATTGGCTGATAGGATTCTATCGGAACAGCCAATAGAATGCGAACTCAATCTGATTGGCTGATTGGATCAGCCAATCGGATTGAACTTGAATCTGATTGGCTGATTCCATCAGCCAATCAGAATTTTCCTACCTTAATTCCGATTGGCTGATAGAATCCTATTAGCCAATCGGAATTGAAGGGACGCCATCTTGGATGACGTCCCTTAAAGGAGCCTTCATTCGTCGGTAGTCCGTCGGGAAAGAAGGATGTTCCGCGTCGGCGGGATGAAGATTCAAGACCCGGCTTCAAAGATGACCTCGCCCGGATAGAAGACTTCTTCAGCTCCTCTTGGAAGATGACCTCGCCCGGATGGAAGATTTCTTCAGCGCCACTTGGAGGATCACTTCTGCCGGTCCGGGTCTCCTCTTCAGTTCCATCACTGCTCGGCTGAGTGAAGACGACTCAAGGTAGGATGATCTTCAGGGGATTAGTGTTAGGTTATTTTAAGGGGGGTTTGGGTTAGATTAGGGGTATGTGGGTGGTGGGTTTTAATGTTGGGGGGGTTGTATTTTTCTTTTACATGCAAAAGAGCTGAACTCTTTGGGGCATGCCCCCACAAAAGGCCCTTTTAAGGGCTGGTAAGGTAAAAGAGCTTTGAACTTTTTTAATGTAGAATAGGGTAGGGCATTTTTTTATTTTGGGGGGGTTTGTTATTTTATTAGGGGGCTTAGATTAGGTGTAAGTAGCTTAAAATTGTTGTAACATTTTTTTAAATGTTTGTAACTTATTTTTTTATTTTTTGTAACTTAGCTTTTTTTATTTTTTGTACTTTAGTTAGTTTATGTAATTGTATTTAATTGTAGTTATTTGTAGGTAGTTTATTTAATGATAGTGTAGTGTTAGGTTTAATTGTAACTTAGGTTAGGATTTATTTTACAGGTAATTTTGTATTTCTTTTAGCTAGGTAGTTATTAAATAGTTAATAACTATTTAATAACTATTCTAACTAGCTAAAATAAATACCAAGTTACCTGTAAAATAAATATAAATCCTAAGATAGCTACAATGTAATTATTAATTATATTGTAGCTATCTTAGGGTTTATTTTACAGGTAAGTATTTAGTTTTAAATAGGAATAATTTATTTAAGTGTAGTGTAGCGTTAGGTGTAATTGTAACTTAGGTTAGTTTTTATATTACAGGTAAATTTCTCTTTATTTTAGCTAGGTAGCTATTAAATAGTTAATAACTATTTAATAGCTATTGTACCTGGTTAAAATAAATTGAAAGGTGCCTGTAAAATAAAAATAAATCCTAAGATAGCTACAATATAATTATTATTTATATTGTAGCTATATTAGGGTTTATTTTATAGGTAAGTATTTAGTTTTAAATAGGATTAACTTAGTTAATAATAGAAATATTATTTAGATTTATTTAATTAATATTTAAGTTAGGGGGGTGTTAGGGTTAGTGTTAGACTTAGGTTTAGGGGTTAATAATTTTATTACAGTGGCGGCGGTGTAGTGGGGGGCAGGATAGGGGTTAATAAATTTATTATAGGTGGCGACGGTGTAGGGGGGGCAGGATAGGGGTTAATAAATTTAATATAGGTTGCGACGGGTTCAGGGAGCGGCGGTTTAGGGGTTAAACTATTTATTTATTTGCGGCGAGGTGCGGGATCAGCAGGATAGGGGTTAATAACTTTATTATAGAGGGCGACGGTATAGGGGGGCAGGATAGGGGTTACTAGGTATAATGTAGGTGGCAGCGGTGTCCGGGAGCGGCGGTTTAGGGGTTAATACATTAATAAGACTTGCGGCGGGGTCTAGGAGCGGCGGTTTAGGGGTTAATACATTTATAAGACTTGCGGCAGGGTCTAGGAGCGGCGGTTTAGGGGTTAGTAACTTTATTTAGTTGCGGGGGGCTCCGGTATAGGGGGTAGAACAGTGTAGTTTAGTGTGGGTGCTTAGTGACAGGCTAGCAAGAAAGCTGTCAAACAGCCGAAGAGCAGCGAGATCGGATGAGTGATAACTCTCACAGTCCGCTGCTCATCGCCCCGCGGCTTTTTGACAGCTTTATTTGATAACTTAGGCATATTTTTTCAGGTCCGTGGCGGCGAAGGTAGGCGAGCTTAGGCGGGCGTATTGGGCCGGCAAAGGCAGGAAAGTTGACACAATGATAACTACCCCCCTTTGTGTTGTGAAGAGGACTAGGGATCATGTAAAAAATGGTGTGTGATCTTTATATTGCATTTGTTATGGCATACGAGTATGTACAATAAGTGTGTGTAAACATTTTATGAATATAGAAAACGGCATATGTGAATAATATTAACATCGGCTATTGCACTGACAAAAATATTAACTGTTACAGTACAGTTAAAACCATAATACATTGCTTACACATTTATTAGATAGATAGATAGATAGATAGATAGATAGATAGATAGAAAGACGGAGAGAGAAATGGAGTGATAGCTAAATGGAGTGAGATGATGGATGGATGGAGAGAGAGAGAGAGAGAGAGAGAGAGAGAGAGAGAGATGGA
>NC_069505.1:528746066-528786066 GCF_027579735.1 Bombina bombina | reverse complement strand
ACACAAACTATCTGGAAACCTAAAAAAGGTGACCCTTGTGTGAGGAATCAAGAGCTTTTGAAAAAAAAAGATCCTCTAACTATGTCCTGGAAGAACAAAGTGAATCATATGAGATTCCGCATCCTCAGAAAATAATCTGAATGAAAACAGAAAAATGAAAATATGCATTTATTGTATCTAATGAAAACAAATAATGCTATCACTGACCAAAAAAAGGCAAAATAGTTTGAATAAAAACTCCAAAACCCAGTTCCTAAAAATGGAACTGGAAGAAATACCCCAGAAGATTCTAGGTCTGAGCAGCGCTTGAACCCCACGGGTGATCAGCCATGCTTCAACAGTACCCAAAATATATAGGACCGAAACACACTTAAAGAAAGTGTTAGTCTTACTGGAATAAGATCAAAGAAATTTAGACCGAATAGAACCAAATAAATTTCAAGAAAGTCTTAACCTGCCCCTTGCCAGCCAAGCTGGAATACGGCACGTACATCGCAATTTTAGGGAGCTGATTTCGAACTGAAAAATTTCCAATTAAAAACATGTTACTTGGGAAAGAATTCAGGAATTCGTTCCTTAATAAGAACAACCAAACTAGTATAAGCTTAAAGTTTTAGTCTTAGAACTCAATCTTGAAGCCCAGAGTAACAGTTAAGAATTGAATCCAATTATAAAACAAATAATTGATTATCTTAGAACAAAAGAAAAATGGATTTTTAGAAATTAGAAAATTCTTCTAGCTAAAACAGCTAAAGACATAGATTAAACCTCATTTGCGAAAATATTCAATAAAATGAAGACACAAATGAAATTATTAGCATGATAGTCCAGTTAAAGGACCAGTCAATACAGTGGACTTGCATAATCAATAAATGCAAAACAACAAGACAAATGCAACAGCACCTAGTCTAGTAAATTTTGTCCCTTTAACAATGCTAAAATAAATCATAATCTGATACTTGATCTTAAAGTAAACAGAAAAAATGAAGCAATTGCAACATTCAAATAAATGACAGGTCCAAGAAAAGTACCTGAAACTAAATAATTTTCCATAAATAAGATACAACCATCTAAAGGAAAATAAATACTATTTTGCTATAGAAACAATAGCATAATTAGTAGGAGTAGAGATAGCCCCAATAAATTGGAGAACCCTCCAAATTGAATTTAACTGCCGGCAAAGAATATAGTTTAAAACCTTTGAAGAAGGAATAAAAAGAAAATTCTCAGCCTATTCCATTCCCTAGTATGAGGAATTGGAAAAAAACCTCTGAAAACACAGAAGAATAAATAAGCAGAAATAGTGTTAGCTAGTCTTGAAAAAGAACTAGTTACCTTAATATCCAAAATAATCAACACCTTTTCAACAAAGAACAAATGTACTTTAATAAAAAAATTAAATAAAAAAGTAGATTTGTTAGTGTCAATATCTGATGAAGAAAATTCTGAATGAGAAAAAACATCAACAGAGAAAGATAAATCAGTATGTTGTTGGTCATTTGAAACTTCAATAATTAAAAAAGAAGTTTGAAAAAGACCTAAAAATTTTATTAGAAGGCACGATGTCAGACAAAGCCTTTAAAATAGAATCAGAAAAATATTTCTTATAAATCTTCTAAATATTTCTTGTACATAAGATGTAAAAAGAATGGCAATAAAGCATAAATACTAATGGATTCTGCATGTAAAAGTTTATCATGATAACTTATTACAAACCATAGCTAAAGATAAACATTCATAACATTTAAAATAAATGAACTTAGCTTTGGTAGGACTGAACTCAGTCAACAGGAATCCTCTTAGATTGTTTTGAAACAGGAACAGTGAAATCTTGCAATATGTAATAGAAAAAAAACAATATTTAAAGCAAAATTATCAAATTCCTTAAATGACAGTTTCAGGAATGGGAAAAGAATGCAAAATAATAAGCTTCTAGAAACCAGAAGCAATAAAAAAGTGAGGTTTAAATAATGTGAGGGAAAAAAGTGAAACAAAAAATACGCCCACATTTTTTGGCGCCAAATATGACGCCCACATTATTGGTGCTAAATACAACGCCCCTATATTTGGCGCCAAGTATGACGCCACATCCTCTGACGCCAGAACCGACGCCCACATTTTTTGGCGCAAAAAAATGTCTGAATACACATGCGTCAAAAATGACGTATTAACAGAATACAACTTCCGGCGTCAACTACGGCGCCGGAAATGACGAAATTTTTGCGCCAAAAAAGTCTGCGCCAAGAATGATGCAATAAAAAGAAACATTTTCTGCCCCCGCGAGCCTAACAGCACACAGGGAAAAATGATCAATTGAAAATTTTCAAGGTAAAGAAAAATAAATTGAATTAAAATGCATTATCCCAAATAATGAAACTGACAGTCTGAATTTTAAAGGAATACTGATTATCCTGAATCATGGCAAATATAAGTTTAAAGACATATATTTAGAACTTTACATAGAAAGTGCCCAACTATAGCTTAGAGTGTCATAATAAAATAAGACTTACTTACCCTAAGACACTCATCTACATATAGTAGACAGCCAAACCAGTACTGAAACGAGAATCAGTAGAGGTAATGGTATATATAAGAGTATATCGTCGATCTGAAAAGGGAGGTAAGAGATGAATCTCTACGACCGATAACAGAGAACCTATGAAATAGACCCCGTAGAAGGAGATCATTGAATTCAAATAGGCAATACTCTCCTCACATCCCTCTGACATTCACTGCACGCTGAGAGGAAAACCGGGCTCCAACCTGCTGCGGAGCGCATATCAACGTAGAATCTAGCACAAACTTACTTCACCACCTCCATGGGAGGCAAAGTTTGTAAAACTGAATTGTGGGTGTGGTGAGGGGTGTATTTGTAGGCATTTTAAGGTTTGGGAAACTTTGCCCCTCCTGGTAGGAATGTATATCCCATACGTCACTAGCTCATGGACTCTTGCTAATTACATGAAAGAAATGTAATAATTGGAGTAAATTAGAAAGTTGCTTAAAATTCCATGCTCTATCTGAATCACAAAAGAAAAAAATTGGGTTCAGTGTGCACCAGCATTTTAAACACTGCATTTGATCAGAGAACCTATGGTCCTTGCTACATCTAGTAATGATTGAATTTGCATCACTGCTGACATGATAAACACCTTTACTGACTCTGAGCAGCTGCAGTATATAAAATGCTGGTGCCCTGAGAATATCTAGCTATGCTTCACATGCACGTGCAGAGAAATATGTTTGCACTAAAACAGTGATAACGTTTACTAGAAGCATTTTTGTCAATACATGTGTATTGCAAATATGTTTCTATTCAAATATGTAATTTATCTATGTGCATTTGAATTATGACTAGAACATCCCTTTAAGAATCAGATTGGGAGTGGAGCGCTATTTAATGCACCCACTCGAACGTTAATTGTGCTAGAAGTAAGCTTGTTGCGCTCGTCAGGTTGCGCTCGTATTATGAGTTGAAAGGAAACTGTTTTCGCTCTTGTGCTAACCAGACAAGTGCAAAAAGCTAATGTTAGAATATCGCATGCACAGTCACGTGTTCCCAAATAGAATTCAATGGAGCAAAAAAAAAGGGGAAAAAAACCTACTCGGGCACAAACCTTAACCCGACATGAAAATATGAATATTTCACATTCCAATGTTCTTCACATAGAAGAATATGTTCTATTTATTCATAAATACATATTTATTTATATATATATATATATATATATATATATAGATATATATGACGGACTCCGCTACCCTGACTGGGTAGCTCCGCCAAAGGATCCTTCCAGCACCTGGAACCTGCCGCTATGTAGCGGAGAAGAGTGATTATAGCAGTTCCCACCCAAATAACTAGACAGACTGGCATTCAGGTGAAACAAGAAGTACACTTTATTGGGAAAACACACAACATTTTTACACTATACATTATTTTTTTATAGAATTTGGTACTATATATATATATATATATATATATATATATATATATAGATAGATAGATAGATAGATAGATAGATAGAACATATATATGGAATGGGAAATATATACAGTAAATACTAGGGGGGGTAGTTATCAAGCCGTCAACCTCAAATACGCTGGAATTCCGCAGCGTATTTGTGGCGAGGCTGATTCGCCTTAGTTATCAAAGGCTTGAGACCGGCAAAAGTAGAATTTTGTGACGTAAACTTCGATCCGCCGGACTCAGTCCGACACAGATCGATTCTTACGTCACTCTAGATGTTACGCACACAAGTGCGGCACAATCTCACTACTTTTGCTAGTTATCAAATGACTAGCAGGTACGCTCGGCACTTTTACGGCCCAGCGTACCTGGTTTTCAAACCGCCAGCCTGGAGGCGGCGGATCCCATAGGAATCAATGGGAGTCTGACCATAGCGAAAGTACAAGTTCGCTGCTGACAGACATCCCATTGATTTCTATGGGAGCTGTCTGCACCTAACACCCTAACATGTACCCAGAGTCTAAACACCACTAATCTGTCCCCCCTACACCACCTGCAACTAAATAAAGTTATTACCCCCTAAACCGCCGCTCCCGGAGCCCACCGCAAGCTACTCTATACATATTAACCCCTAAACCGCCGCTCCCGGAGCCCAGCGCAACTATAATAAGTGTATTAACCCCTAAACCGCCGCTCCCTGAACACGCCACAACCTATATTAAACTTATTAACCCCTAATCTGCCCCCCTCTACACCGTCGCCACCTATAATAAATTTATTAACCCCTATCCTGCCCCCCACTATGCCGCCGCCACTGTAATAAAATTATTAACCCCTAAACCTAAGTCTAACACTAACCCTAACACCCCCCTAACTTAAATAAATCTAAATAATATTTCTATTATTAACTAAATTAATCCTATTTAAAACTAAATACTTACCTTTAAAATAAACCCTAATATAGCTACAATATAAATAATAATTATATTGTAGCTATTTTAGGATTTATTTTTATTTTACAGGCATCTTTCAATTTATTTTAACTAGGTACAATAGCTATTAAATAGTTATTAACTATTTAATAGCTTACCTAGCTAAAATAAACTGAAATTTACCTGTAAAATAAATCCTAACCTAAGTTACAATTACACCTAACACTACACTATACTTTAATAAATTATTCCTATTTAAAACTAAATACTTACCTGTAAAACAAACCCTAATATAGCTACAATATAAATAATAATTATATTGTAGCTATCTTAGGATTTATATTTATTTTACAGGTAACTTTGTATTTATTTTAGCTAGTTAGAATAGTTATTAAATAGTTATTAACTATTTAATAACTACCTAGCTAAAAGAAATACAAAATTACCTGTAAAATAAATCCTAACCTAAGTTACAATTAAACCTAATACTACACTATCATTAAATTAATTAAATAAACTACCTACAAATAACTACAATTAAATACAATTACATAAACTAACTAAAGTACAAAAAATAAAAAAAGCTAAGTTACAAAAAATAAAAAAATAAGTTACAAACATTTAAAAAATATTACAACAATTTTAAGCTACTTACACCTAATCTAAGCCCCCTAATAAAATAACAAACCCCCCTAAAATAAAAAAATGCCCTACCCTATTCTAAATTAAATAAAGTTCAAAGCTCTTTTACCTTACCAGCCCTTAAAAGGGCCATTTGTGGGGGCATGCCCCAAAAAGTTCAGCTCTTTTGCCTGTAAAAGAAAAATACAACCCCCCCAACATTAAAACCCACCACCCACATACCCCTAATCTAACGCAAACCCCCCTTACAAAAACCTAACACTAATCCCCTGAAGATCATCCTACCTTGAGTCGTCTTCACTCAGCTGAGCAGCGATGGAACCGAAGTGGACATCCGAGCGGAAGAAGTTAATCCTCCAAGCGGCGCTGAAGAAATCTTCCATCCGATGAAGTCATCATCCAGGCGGCGCTGAAGAAGTCTTCGATCCGGGCGATGTCATCTTCCAAGAGGCGCTGAAGAGGTCTTCTATCCGGGCGATGTCATCTTCCAAGCCGGGTCTTGAATCTTCCTCCCGCCGACGCGGAACATCCTTCTTCACCGACGGACTACGACAAATGAAGGCTCCTTTAAGGGACGTCATCCAAGATGGTGTCCCCTCAATTCCGATTGGCTGATAGGATTCTATCAGCCAATAGGAATTAAGGTAGGAAAAATCTGATTGGCTGATGGAATCAGCCAATCAGATTCAAGTTCAATCCGATTGGCTGATCCAATCAGCCAATCAGATTGAGCTTGAATTCTATTGGCTGTTCGGATCAGCCAATAGAATGCGAGCTCAATCTGATTGGCTGATTCCATCAGCCAATCAGATTTTTCCTACCTGAATTCCGATTGGCTGATAGAATCCTATCAGCCAATCGGAATTGAGGGGACGCCATCTTGGATGACGTCCCTTAAAGGAGCCTTCATTCGTCGTAGTCCGTCGGTGAAGAAGGATGTTCCGCGTCGGCGGGAGGAAGATTCAAGACCCGGCTTGGAAGATGACATCGCCCGGATAGAAGACCTCTTCAGCGCCTCTTGGAAGATGACATCGCCTGCATCGAAGACTTCTTCAGCGCCGCCTGGATGATGACTTCATCGGATGGAAGATTTCTTCAGCGCCGCTTGGAGGATTAACTTCTTCCGCTCCGGATGTCCACTTTGGTTCCATCGCTGCTCGGCTGAGTGAAGACGACTCAAGGTAGGATGATCTTCAGAGGATTAGTGTTAGGTTTTTGTAAGGGGGGTTTGGGTTAGATTAGGGTATGTGGGTGGTGGGTTTTAATGTTAGGGGGGGGTTGTATTTTTCTTTTACAGGCAAAAGAGCTGAACTTTTTGGGGCATGCCCCCACAAATGGCCCTTTTAAGGGCTGGTAAGGTAAAAGAGCTTTGAACTTTATTTAATTTAGAATAGGGTAGGGCATTTTTTTATTTTGGGGGGGTTTGTTATTTTATTAGGGGGCTTAGATTAGGTGTAAGTAGCTTAAAATTGTTGTAATATTTTTTAAATGTTTGTAACTTATTTTTTTATTTTTTGTAACTTAGCTTTTTTTATTTTTTGTACTTTAGTTAGTTTATGTAATTGTATTTAATTTTAGTTATTTGTAGGTAGTTTATTTAATTAATTTAATGATAGTGTAGTATTAGGTTTAATTGTAACTTAGGTTAGGATTTATTTTACAGGTAATTTTGTATTTCTTTTAGCTAGGTAGTTATTAAATAGTTAATAACTATTTAATAACTATTCTAACTAGCTAAAATAAATACAAAGTTACCTGTAAAATAAATATAAATCCTAAGATAGCTACAATATAATTATTATTTATATTGTAGCTATATTAGGGTTTATTTTACAGGTAAGTATTTAGTTTTAAATAGGAATAATTTATTAAAGTATAGTGTAGTGTTAGGTGTAATTGTAACTTAGGTTAGGATTTATTTTACAGGTAAATTTCAGTTTATTTTAGCTAGGTAAGCTATTAAATAGTTAATAACTATTTAATAGCTATTGTACCTAGTTAAAATAAATTGAAAGTTGCCTGTAAAATAAAAATAAATCCTAAGATAGCTACAATATAATTATTATTTATATTGTAGCTATATTAGGGTTTATTTTAAAGGTAAGTATTTAGTTTTAAATAGGATTAATTTAGTTAATAATAGAAATATTATTTAGATTTATTTAATTAATATTTAAGTTAGGGGGGCGTTAGGGTTAGGGTTAGACTTAGGTTTAGGGGTTAATAATTTTATTACAGTGGCGGCGGTGTAGTGGGGGGCAGGATAGGGGTTAATAAATTTATTATAGGTGACGACGGTGTAGGGGGGGCAGGATAGGGGTTAATAGGTTTAATATAGGTTGGGCGGGTTCAGGGAGCGGTGGTTTAGGGGTTAAATTATTTATTTAGTTGTGGTGAGGTGCGGGATCAGCAGGATAGGGGTTAATAATTTTATTATAGAGGGTGACGGTATAGGGGGGGCAGGATAGGGGTTACTAGGTATACTGTAGGTGGCAGCGGTGTCCGGGAGCGGCAGTTTAGGGGTTAATACATTTATCAGAGTTGCAGCAGGGTCTAGGAGCGGCGGTTTAGGGGTTAAAACATTTATAAGAGTTGCGGCGGGGTCTAGGAGCGGCGGTTTAGGGGTTAATACATTTATAAGAGTTGCGGCGGGGTCTAGGAGCGGCGGTTTAGGGGTTAATACATTTATAAGAGTTGTGGCGGGGTCTAGGAGCGCGGTTTAGGGGTTAGTAACTTTATTGAGTTGCGGGAGGCTCCGGGGGCACCGGTATAGGGATAGAACAGTGTAGTTTAGTGTGAGTGCTTAGTGACAGGCTAGCAAGAAAGCTGTCAAGCAGCCGAAGAGCAGTGAGATCGGATGAGTGATAACTCTCACAGTCCGCTGCTCTTCGCCCCGCGGCTTTTTGACAGCTTTTTTTGATAACTTAGGCGAACGTATTCAAGGTCCGCTGCGGCGAAGGTAGGCGAGCTTAGGCGGGCGTATTGGGCCGGCGAAGGCAGAAAAGTAGACGGCTTGATAACTACCCCCCACAGTATAGCACTTTATTAAAAATTAATATTGCATAAATATGATTTTACATGTTTGCATCTACTTAACTGCAAAGGGCTCCAATTCTCTCTCTCTCTCTCTCTCTCTCTCTCCCTCTCTCTCTCTCTCTCTCTCTCTCTCTCTCTATATATATATATATATATATATATATATATATATATATACACACATATATATATATATATATATATATATATATGTGTGTGTGTGTGTCTATATATGTGTACATATACTGTATATTTATGTGTTTATATGTGTAAATATGTCTGTAAATACATATATACACATAGATACAGATAAATACATATGTATACACATATAAACATGTATATATACACAACACTATATTTTTTCCCAACACCTGAGACCTCATATCTTTGAGTCCTTATAACTTTTGTTTGCAATATTTTTTTTTAATGTGTTTTTGGTTTTGCGACACAGTTAAACCAGGGCTCTGAGGACGCGGTAATCATTCTAGTGTAAATTGCCATTGCGCTCAAGCGATTGCAATTACTTTCAACTTGTAATACAATCCAAACCTGATGAGGGCAAACCCCCCCCCCCCTCGATAAACCCCTTATCGCTTGCACGTAACTGGTAGCTCTCCATTTGTAATTTGGCCATAAATGTTTTTATTCTCTGTAATATTATTATGCAGCAGCATTATTATGGTTCTTATGTCTATCCATCTTCATTCTCTGCCTCTTTCTTCCTTCTTTTGAAAAACAATTTTCCTCTTTCGCTCTGTCTATATTCTTTCTCTCTTTTTCTGTCTACCTTCCATTTTGTGTATTCCATTGCTTTCTCTCCCCCCCTTCTCTTTTAAATTCTCTCTCTTTCAAACACATTCTGTTCCTATATCTCCCTCTGTCTCTCTCTCTCTCAATCTATTGAATTGAAAATTCTTCTCGCTCAGCTCCTGCTGTCAATTTCTCTTGTTTGTGTTTTGCTTTTGTTTCATACTGAAATGAATGGCAGCTATAAATGGGGGGGGGGGGTGCCGTGCAAACCTTTTCTCTACTTTCAGTCATCCAAGCCACAGATACAATATAACATAGGGGCAGCGGGTTAATCCTGCTTAACACTCTGTGATATCTGGCTAATAGGACACAGGAGAGAAGCAGGTCTGGACTCCTACAGTTTATGGAGAGAATTTATTAAACGGTACAAAATAATAACAGTAAATAGAGTATGAGATATAGAGAGCAGTAAAATAAAGAGCAGTTATAGGAACAGTTATAGGGAGTATACGGGGAGGAGTTATAGGCAGCAGGAGCAGATAAAGTAAAGAGGGAAATGGGTTATGGGGCAGTTAGGGGAGGAGTTATAGGGAGAAACTAGGGGGAGGTTTTATGTGAGGAGGAGCTATAGGGTGGAATAAGGGGGAGGAGTTATAGGCAGCAGGAGCAGATAAAGTAAAGAGGGAAATGGGTTATGGGGCAGTTAGGGGAGGAGTTATAGGGAGAAACTTGGGGGAGGTTTTATGTGAGGAGGAGCTATAGGGTGGAATAAGGGGGAGGAGTTATTGGCAGCAGTTTGGGGTAGGAGTTATAGGGAGTCGTTAGTTAAATAGTTATAGTCAGAAATGAAGGGGGGAGATATGGGAGGAGTTATAGAGAGAAATGAGGGGGAGGTCAAATATGAGTAGAGAGGGGAAGAGTTACAGTGTGGAATGAGGTAGGAAGAGGAATTATTGGCAGTTTTAGGGAGCAGTTAGTTGACTTGTTACAAGGAAATAATGAAGGGGAGGATTTATGTGGCAGTTAGGGGAAGGGTTGTAGGGACAAATGAAGGGGAGGGTTATGTGAGTTGGTAGGGGAGGAGCTATAGGGTAGAATAAGGGGGAGGAGTTTTTTGGTAGCAGTTTGGTGGAGGAGATTTAGGGAGCAGTTAGATATATGCAGTATTGAAGGGGACGGGTTTTAGGACAGTTAAGGGAGGAGCAGTGGTGTTTAGTTTTCTGGTAGGAGAAACAGGGAGCAATGAAAGGTCATGAAATAAAAAAAAAACAGTTATAGGAACAGTTATAGAGAGAAGTAAGGGTAAGAGATACAGGCAGCAGCTAAGGAAGGAGTTATGGGAGCAGTTAGTGGAGGTTATATAAGGTGTAAAGAGGGGGAGGAGTTAAGGGGCAGTTAGGGGAGGGGCTATAGGGTGGAATGAGGGAAGAGTTGTAGGCAGCAGTTAGTTGAATAGGTATTGGGAATAATGAAGTAAGGAGTTATGGAACATTTTGGAAGAGCAGTGGTATATTCAGCTTTTATACTGCACTAGACAACCAGGGATCACTGTTTTGTAATAAAATTGAGAAAGGCATCATGCCATAAAACTGCCCCTTTAAAATATATTCCCCTACTTAATCATGTTGCCTCTGGCTCAGGTCCTAGTTGGCTTAGTCTGAAATATGCCCTGGAAAGAATTATAGGGAAACTTGATGGGATCAGTTAGGGGAGGATTTATAGGAATCACTGATAGAAAAGCTTGATGGGAGCAGTTAGGGGAAGAGTTATAGGGTATAATGAGGGGAAGAAGTTATTGGCAATAGTTAAGCACAGTTAGAGGAGCGGTTATTGTATGCAGTAAGGGGAGAAATAGGGGAGGAATTAGATGGAGCAGTTATGGGAGAGACTGTGGTTTACATAAGAGAGAGGACCATTAAGGAAGCAGTTAAAGGATGAGTCATAGGGAGAATTTGAGGGATTGGTTATGGGTGGTATTGGTGTGTTTAAGAGATTAGTTATGGAGAATACTTAAGTGAGGGATTATGGGGAATATTTAAGGGGATGGTTTTATGGGGTGCATTCAGAGGATTGGTTATGGGTATCAGTTAGTGGAGAGTTTATGGGAGCATTTAGGGAATTGGTTATGAGAAGTACTCAGGGGAGGAGTTATGGGGAGGAGTTAGGGGATTGGTTATGGGGATCAAATAGAGGAGGGATTATAAAAAGCTATTAGAGGAAGAATTATAAGTAGTAGTTACAAAATGAGTAAAATGTAGCAGTTAGAGGGAAACAAATAAGGTGGAGTTACAGAAGCCATAGGAATCAGTCAGGTGAGTAGTTATGGGTTGGAGCTATAAGAAACAGGAGAGGAGTTATAGGGAGCAGTTAAAAGAAGGATTATGAGGAGTGGTTTCGGGGTGTGGCTACAGGGATCAGTTAACCCCTTAAGGACCAAGGCCACTTTTCAATTTCTTTCCCTTAAGGACCAGGGCTATTTTTACATTTCTGCAGAGTTTGTGTTTAGCTGTAATTTTCCTCTTACTCATTTACTGTACCCCCACATATTATATACCGTTTTTCTCGCCACTAAATGGACTTTCTAAAGATACCATTATTTTCATCATATCTTATAATTTACTATTAAAATATTATAAAATATGAGGAAAAAATTGAAAAAAACACACTTTTTCTAACTTTGACCCCCAAAATCTGTTACACATCTACAACCACCAAAAAACAACCATGCTAAATAGTTTCTAAATTTTGTCCTGAGTTTAGAAATACCCAATGTTAACATGTTCTTTGCTTTTTTTGCAAGTTATAGGGCAATAAATACAAGTATCACTTTGCTATTTCAAAACCACTTTTTTTCAAAATGAGCGCTAGTTACATTGGAACCCTGATATATGTCAGGAATACCTGAATATCCCTTGACATGTATATATTTTTTTTTTAGAAGACATCCCAAAGTATTGATCTAGGCCCATTTTGGTATATTTCATGCCACCATTTCACCGCCAAATGCGATCAAATAAATTTTTTTTTTCACTTTTTCACAAACTTTAGGTTTCTCACAGAAATGATTTACAAACAACTTGTGCAATTATGGCATAAATGGTTGTAAATGCTTCTCTGGGATCCCCTTTGTTCAGAAATAGCAGACTTCTATGGCTTTGGCGTTGCTTTTTGGTAATTAGAAGGCTGCTAAATGCCACTGCGCACCACACGTGTATTATGCCCAGCAGTTAAGGGGTTAATTTGGGAGGATGTAGGGAGCGTCTAGGGTTAATTTTAGCTTTAGTGTAGTGTAGTTGACAACCCCAAGTATTGATCTAGGCCCATCTTGGTATATTTCATGCTACCATTTCACCGCTAAATGCGATCAAATAAAAAAAAACGTAAAATATTTCACAATTTTAGGTTTCTCACTGAAATTATTTACAAACAACTGTTGCAAGTATGGCATAAATGATTGTAAATGCTTCTCTGGGATCCCCTTTGTTTAGAAATAGCAGACATATATGGCTTTGGCGTTGCTTTTTGGTAATTATAAGGCCGCTAAATGCCGCTGCGCACCACACATGTATTATGCCCAGCAGTGCAGGGGTTAATTAGGTAGCTTGTAGGGAGCTTGCAAGTTTAATTTTAGCTTTAGCATAGAGATCAGCCTCCCACCTGACACATCACACCCCAGGATCCCTCCCAAACAGCTCTCTTCCCTCCCCCATCCCACAATTATCCCCGCCATCTCAAGTACTGACAGAAAGTCTGCTAGTACTAAAATAAAAGGTATATTTTTTTTAAAATAAATTGCATAGCCCCCAACCTCCCTGATCCCCCCCCCCAAACAGCTCTCTAACCCTCCCCCTCTACCTTACTGGGAGCCATCTTATGTAGTTTAGAAAAAAATGCCTTTTTTTAATATAATTTTTTTTTTTTTCTGTAGTGTAGCTTCCCCCGCCATAGACAAACCACCACCCCCTCCCAGATCCCTTACAATTAACATTGTCTGCTGTTCCCCACCCCCCGGCTCCCACTTATCAATCAACTTTTTTCTGTAGTATAGCGGTTCCCACCCGCTCCCTCCCCGTGCACACGCCCGCCCGCCGCTCCCCGTGCACGCGCGCCCGTGCATGCTCCCGACAACCCCGCCCCCCTCTCTCTTCAATCTTCCATCAATGGCCGCCCACCCGCCTCCCACATCGGCTCCCACCCACCAACGATTGCGGCCATCGATGCCGGTGCAGAGAGGGCCACAGAGTGGCTCTCTCTGCATCGGATGGGGGAAAAATTATATTGCAGGATGCCTCGATATCGAGGCATCACTGCAATAACTGTAAAGCGTCTGGAAGCGATCAGGATCGCTTCCAGCCGCTTTAATCCCCAAAGTCGTACAGGGTACGTCGCTGGTCTTTAAAGACCAGGTTGTGTGCGACGTACCCTGTACGACTCGTGTCGTTAAGGGGTTTAAGGGACACTAAACCCAATTTTTTTTCTTTCATAATTCAGATAGAGCATGCAATTTTAAGCAACTTTCTAATTTACTCCTATTATCAATTTTTCTTTATTCTCTTGCTATCTTTATTTGAAAAAGCAGAGATCTAAGCTAAGGAGCCGGCCCATTGATTCAGCACCCTGGATAGCGCTTGCTGATTGGTGGCTGCATTTAGCCACCAATCAGCAAGCGCAACCCAGGTGCTGGACCAAAAATAGGCTGGCTCCTAAGCTTACATTCTTGCTTTTTTCAAATAAAGATAGCAAGAGAACAAATAAAAATTGGTAATAGGAGTAAATTAGAAAGTTATGAGGAACAGTTTGGGGGTGGAGCTATAGGAAGCAGTTAGGAGAAGGGGTATGAGGAGCAGTTTGCGGTTGGAGCAATAAGGAGCAATCAGAAGAGGAAATTTAAAGACCTTTCAAGAGATTATAAGAGGTGTTAATGGACAAGTCTTTGGTGACAGTTTATGAGTTATACATTAAAAGTTATAAGAAACATGAGAACAAATATACCAACAGATGGCGAAAGATTTCAAAGACGTATTAAGATAGCTTCTCTCTGCAATATTATTGCAAATTGAATCTCTCTCTGCTTGGCTGACAGTGCTGAAGATTTAATTTCCTTCTTCTATCAATTAAATCAGTCTTCTCTGTCAAACATACAGTGTATCTTTCAAATACAGGAACAAAAATGTGGGAGAGAAATTGATGCTGATGACAAAATACCAAGAGAAACTGTATTTAAAATCCAGTGTCCCAGTCCCACCTCCCAGCTGAAGTGTATTATTACTGTACAATTAGGTGTGTGAATTCAATTATGGCTACAAACAAATGTCAGAGATTAAAGTGACAAGTATCTGTCATTTTGTGTATTCAATCTCTTCAGTTTCACAGCTGAAAACTGTGAAAAATATGGAGTGAAATAAATTCAGATCAAATTGATTAATAAATATATTGTATTCATTTCCTCTGATGGTGCTTTATAAATAAATTATATCAATTACAAAGTATATATATATTATTTATGTCAAATATAAATTGAATATTTATGAGCAATCATGTTTTATTTATTAATTATATTACAAATCAATCAATGCTCCCTAGCTGTCTAGTAGGACATATGTCCTGGTTTCCATAGTGAAACCGGGGTGAAATGTCCAACACACCCTATGGCACACCCGTGGGCCAAAGATCACCTTCAGCCCCATGTTCTGGAAAGCCTCCATGATATTACTGCAAGATTTACCAATGTCTAAATCAGCACAAAAGCTAAATATACCACTGTATGCATACAATTAATAAATATCAACCCTCACATCAAATATTTTTCCCTCAAAACCAGACATGCTTACCTGATTGGCATGTGTTACCCCCAATATTTTTGTTTCACACCCATTATCTCCATGGGCATCATCAAGAAAAATTAGGTGATTGAACCTTGTAAAATCTTATTTTTATAAGCATCAATTTTTTTTGTATTAGATAAAGGACCATATGGATATGCACCCTGTACAGTGGCGGTTATAAGGGGTGCCATGGCGTTAAAAAGCACCCTAGTCTTTTAGGGTTGCAGTCCTGTTGGTATACAATGCCCCTCCCCTGCCTGACTACACCCCAACCATATAGACACACCCCAGAGGACCCTACTCCCCCTACAAAGCACCCTTGACTTAGTAGACACTTTTTTTAACTCCTCCCATATGCCTCTGGAACTCAGTCCAATCAGTGGTGAGAAATCCGCTGGGGTTCACACATACATATGAACTGCCCCAAGGCAAAAGTTTTGTATTACAATGCTACAGAATGCATTTTTTTCTATGCCCATATTTGGATACGACTATGGGGGGAGTTTTGCGATGTCAAGTATATTGTTGGTGACAATGTCACCTAATGCCAAACAGCAAATGAGACAATTACATCACAATCTCTTACCTTTTATAAAACCCAGCAGTAAAATCCAGGTCAAATTGAAAGGAATATAAAAAAGTAATAATGCATTAAATCACTGTTGCTTGCATATAACTATATTTTTAACCGCTGCAAAGAGGTTAAACACATAGGGCTTGATTATGAGTGGAGCGGTAGTTTGCACTGCTCACACATCAAACCCGCTTACTATAAATAAAACTATAACTTTACTTCAAATCCACTAAAAATGCATTACTTTTCAAGGCACTATTGGAACTTTGTAATGAAACGCGTTGGAAAGTTTGCCTAAACTTTGTACTGCCACTTAAATGGATTGAAATAAAGTTGCAGTTCTTTTTATGCTCCTTAGTACAGTGCGCCATTTTCTCATACTGCAGCTTAATAAAAGACTGTGCCAAATATCTTTGAATTCTGCACAGCCCTATGGGCCTTTGATCTAAGAGTTTCCATTTCCCAAATCTGCATTCAGGAGTGCTGCAGGGGCTGACTAGATTGGACACCGCCCCTGCTTAAGATCAGCATTAGGGATGGGCAAATGTTTCGCAACATTTGAAAAATGAAACAAATTTTAACACATTCGTTTGTTCGAATCGAATTTTGAACGTTTACATAACATTCTAACATTCGATTTTCGAATGTTCGATTTCGAATTTTACAATTACATTCGAAAATATTCTTTTAGAAAAATTCGGATTTATATATATGTAATATTATTTCTATAATGCTTTATTTAAATGTAATATTTGAATTATGCAATATTCGAATTCGAAAAATTAGAATTTATATGTTTGTAATAGTATTTCTAATGCTTTCTTTAAATGTAATATTCAAATTATGCAATATTTGATAGAAATAGAAACATTCAAACTGATATATTTGTATCTATTATGTATCAATTTACTAGATTCCCTACCACATGAAGTATTGAACTTCTGAATAGTATTTATTAAATAGAATGTTAAATTCGAAATTTCGAATGTGGACATTCAATCTAATTATAAACATTCAAATTTGAAAGTGACATTCGAAAACTGTAAATAGCATTCGATTATAGCATTTTTAAGAATATTCGTTCATATCAACATTCGGATTTGTAATTTGAATTTCGGTAATAACATTCGTTCTAACATTCGAAAATTTACACATTCGCCCATCCCTAATCAGCATGCAGTGTTAGGGTTTCAGCTTGGTGATTTAACACAACCATGTGAAGAGTAATTTAGATGTATTTACAAAAACAGACGTGGGCAGAGATTTCATTAGCTTATAAACTTCTTTTAGACCACCATTCCCATAAACTTCCAGTGAACAACAAGGTATGGTAAAAAGAGTTAAAGTGACAGGTTTCTCAAAAAGAATGGAGAGTAATTTTTTTTAAAAGAAATGGGTAAATCCTAGACATTTGCACAGAGGAAAACTTTGTTTAGTTTCGGACCAATCATGATTTTTTTTCGAATTTCATTTTGGATCGATTCGAATTCAAATACATTTGTATGTATTTGTTTCGGATTCATTCAGATTTGAATAAATTTAGATGTATTCGTTTCGGATTCGATTTGTAAATTCGGAAGTTTGGTATATGTTATGTTGATTCAGATGGTTCCAAGTTACACAAATGGAATTATTTCACTGTTCTATCTCACTAAATCTCACTAAATCTAATTTTTATACTGAATTGTGATTAGTCCATGGCCATTCGAATGTAACAAATAAATCCGAACTAATCCGGATTTATTAGTTACAAATGCATTCAGATTAGTTTAGTTCTGTTGCTAGGGTAATTCGTAAATTCGAATAGTTTTGGATCTCCGAATTTGGCGAATTTGTCCGAATTTCGATTTGGAACTAAACAAAATGCACACGTCTAGTAAATCCCCATCTTCTATCAGTATTTCTGAAACAAATATGAAATTATTAACTAGATGGTATCCAAAATATTTCCCCTCATGGCCAAAACTTGTTGAAGAGAATGCGAGGAAACAGGCTCCCTAATTCGTATATGATGATCCTGTCTGAAGTTAGTACTGTACTGGAGAAGTATCCATTAAGAATTGGAGATAACTTTTTTGTGCAAGGTCCAGTTTGACCTTTTAATACTTTTATTTAACAAACCCCCAAGTTAAAATACTAATTGAGGCTTGGCCTATTGTGCATTATGTTCAGTGGAGCCAAACAAATGATACCACGTCTCTGGAAAAAATCATCCATACCAAGTGTATTAGGACTTGAGACACCAGGTCTCAAACCTACTATCTCTAGAAAGATACCGCTTTCAGCAAACTAAGCTGTTAGATTTTTCCAATTTCCATGTGGTTTATATGGGAAAAATATTTATCCTCAAAGACTTACAGTACATCTAGGGACAGATTTGAGTTTTTAAATGTTAGCTATACTCATTTGTTCCATTTTTGAACTCTAGTGATGTGTAAAATAGAGCTATTTATACTGCTTGCTTCTGTAACTTTATACTTAAGGTGATTATATTTTATTTTGCTACTATGCTGTACATACATTTTTTCCTTGATTTGTAATTATTTCTTTTTTTTTTTTTTTAACAGGCTTGGGTGTCCCCTATCTTTTGCTCTACAAAAAAAACAACAAGTTTCCTTCAAAGATTATTAGCTTGGTGGTCACATTCTAGCTCAAATCACATAGGCTGGGTCCATCTAGAACATGACATAATGGCTTCCCTTTAACCAGGTAAGAAGTACTCAAATCAATACACAAGAACAGAATAGCCGCTGCTTCAGAGACACTACTATAAAGAAGAATATGCACAGATACTGATACAAAATACAGTATAAAAACTTTTAAAAACAACTTACTTAGAAGTTCCCAGTTTAGCACATTTGATGGTTAGGCTGGGACACCCATTGAAAGGGGCTGAGAAATCAGGAAGATCAGACACTACCCCCTTCCCTGCATATAAAAAGATCCATTATACTAACAGGAGCAAGCAGGAATCTGAAGACTTGAGTCTACGTTTGATACTTTGAGGCTTAGTTAGGAGTCTGAAAATCAGCACAATGTTGTTAAAAAGTAAGCAAAACTATACATTGTTACAAAAGCACTCCCAGATGGGCTATATTAATGGATCATCTACAAAACATTTAAGCAAAGAAAAATCTATTGTACAATGTCCCATTAACTAACTTTCTACCAATTATAACTTGGCTTGACGCAAAGAGATCGGAAACCAAACAAGATATACCAGACCTTGGACGCATTTTTTTATTGCCATGGTTCAGACATCATCAGGTTAACCAACTTTTATCCTCACATAAAGAAAGATCTAATTTAGACATCTAACAACTTTTGAGAAAATGTGTCTTATAGAACCCCTACATAAAGGGATAATATCTGCACTTTATAAATTATTGTTATCTACTACCTCCCCAAACCCCCATAAATATGTACTGGCCTGAAAAAAAGAACTCCAAGGGGAATTACCGCGTCATTTACTTTTCAAGTAAAACAAAATTTTACATAGATGAAATCTCATTCCTCAAAGAATAAAACATTTTCCCCCGGCGCATCTGATAAATGTTGGAGATGTGGGGCAGCCAAAGTGGACATGCTTCAGTATTGGTGGAAATGTAATAAATTTCAGGACTACTGGATTATGATAATAGATAAGATACTTGCTATCCTATCTAGTAAATTGAAAACGACCCCTCAATCATGTATATTCAATCTTCTAGGTGAGATCATTTAAAATTAAAAAAATCCTTATGCCAAGTACTCCTTAAAAGGACATTAAACACCTCAATATATTAATATATTGTTTAATTACATGTAGTAAAACAACTTTGCAATATACTTTCATTATTTATTTTGTTCTCCTTTCTTTTTACTTTAATTGTGAATTTTGTGGGGTTTTCAAATTCATGCTAAACATGGAAGTAAAGACACAGTTATATTCCACCCAGTCATTGGTTGCTCACTCTAGTAAGCCATTTATAATCATTCCTAATTGGCTACAGCAGAAAAGGTAACCTAAGTTACAATATGGCAGCGCCACTGCTTTAAGGACATAACAATGTTACCCTTATTTTTTCAATATTTAAAACTAATATTTTTAAAAATAAATGTACAAATTATTATCAGGCTAATCTTTGCATTGAAAACAACATTCAAGTGATTATTTATTTAGGACTTGATTACAAGTGGAGCTGTATTTTGCTTTTTACTTACCTTGCATCTGAGTATGCTCACCTTATTCCTAAAGCTGTACCTAACTGGTATGCCGTCACAGTCTCACCAACAGTACCCGCTGGGTATCCTGTGCCTGCTGAGTATCCTGTGTCTGCTATACCAGCTCCCCTCAAACCAGCTGTGCCTGCTGTATCTGCATGGTATCCCGTCACAGTCTCACCCTCTACCATTGGGAGTATTGCACATTTCAAGCATCAGTATCCACTGGACTTTGTTACAGCAACCTACTAAAATATTCTGAAACGCGAATAGGATTTAAGTGTTCTGCCTTGGGCCTATGTTCAAACTTGCTGTTTCTCTGATCTGAACTGTTCTTTTGCTTATCATTTAGTAAAGCTTTCAAAAGACTTTTGTTGTTCAGTGCATTCTGAGTTCCAAACACCCTGACTTCCTCACCTACACAGTAAGTTTTCTTTTTATTTCCTATTATTTTTTTTTAATTTTATGTTCAAAATTTAGGGCGAGGTTACATATGAGGCACAAGCTTCATCGTAACTGCTGAAACCCGCGTCGCCCATAATTTCCCCTCACACATCATGGAATCACATAAATCCCATTGGCAGTTCATAAACTGCCGTAAGTCAGATAAACTAGCAATGTCCAGAAATGTGCGTGAACACAAATTTCTGGAGTTGCCAGTGACTTACGGCACTTTAGAAACTGCCGGTGCCTACGAAAAAAAAAAAAAAAAAGTAAAATTTCCCGTAAAAAATCTAACCCGCCTCCAAAAAATAAAGCCGACACGTAAAACCTATATCCGCCATCACCCCCATATCGGAACTAATAATAAATGTATTAACCCCTAATCCGCCAACCCCCCACATCGCAATATAACTAAACTATTAACCCCTAATCCCCCATCCCCCCACATCGCAATCTAATAAATGAATTAACCTCTAATCGGCCAAACCCCGACATTGCAATCTACCTATTAACCCCTAATTTGCCAAACCCCCATCGCAAAGTATCTTATAAACATATTAACCCCTAATCCGCCAAACCCCCACAACGCAACAAACCTAATAAATCTATTAACTCCTAAACTGCCAACCCCTGACAACGCAAATAACTAATTAAATTACTAAGCCCCCTAACCTAACACCCCCTAAATTAACCCCAATTACCTAAAATTAAAAAATACTAAATTACAATTAAAATAAAAAACTAACATTACTTTAAAAATAAAAAAACGAAGTTTAAATTAATTTAAAATTACAAAAAATAAAAAAGTCTAACATTACAGAAAATAATAAACCAAATTATCAAAAATAAAAAAATTAAATCTAATCCCTATGAAAATAAAAAAGCCCCCCAAAATAAAAACACCCCCTAATCTAATCTAAACTACCAATGGCCCTTAAAAGGGCCTTTTTGTCATGTCTCCAGGTAAATAAAAAATAGATTTGTAGCTTTTTCCAATATTTAACAAATATAGCTTTGAATAAGTTAAACTCATGGAATAAAGCAACTTAATATTAGTAATTGAAAATGATTTGTGTAAATAAAAAATAATACAGAGTGGGAAATCTGAGGAGAAAGATTCTTGAAGTAAACTCACTCAGAATAATATGTGTCTTACAAGAGACAGGCTGTATTAATGACAAAAAATAATACACTCTGTGCGCACAAGAGAAAAATAGGAGACAAAATGGTGAGCAAAAAGATAGAAAAATATGTATCCGCTATATATGAGATGTAAACTTGAATTAACAAAATATACTTTGTAAGTTACAAGATGATCTTACTTGAGGCAAAAACAGTTTATGAGCTGAGGAAGTTTGTACCTGATCGGAGACTGAAATGTATCGAAGACACAGCTGGGAAGCAGCGTTATTGATTACGCAGCGTTCACTGAACAGGTCAGAGAGGAGGAGGCTGCAAGATGCGAGTGCTGTACGGCTCCTGTGATACAGCGTGTGAGATGACGTCACAGATTCAGGCTATAGATTACGGCAAGGGATAAATACCTTGGAGAAGTAAGTTTTGGAAGATATAATCACTTGAGATACACTTTGAAAGTGAAAACTTGATCCAACGTAGATGATTCTCAAAATTTAGTTAAAGGCTTGAAAAAGTAGAAACGGAGGAACAGGAAGTTCTTCAGAAACACAACTTCAATAATCAAGCATTAAACAGGTGTGTCTGATATCCTTTTATAGGTGAATAGTAAAGGTGGACAAAGGGATTTAAGGTGGAATCATGACAGATCCCCCGTCTCAAGGCGGACCTCCTGGGAGCAGAGACCCAGGTTTGGAAGGGTTGTGAAGATGAAATTCACGTAAGAGCTCTGGAGCGTGAATATCACGTAAAGGAATCCAAGAGTCTTCTTCAGGACCATATCCCAACCAACGGACCAGATATTCAACCCGTCTCCAACGGTTGCGGGAATCCAAGATCTTTTCCACCTCGAATTCAGACTGATCTGCACACAAATCCGCATCAGAGGAATCATTCCCGGGTAGTGAGTCTAATGTACCAGAATAAGGTTTCAAGAGAGACACATGGAAGGAAGGATGAATCCGTAGATGAGCTGGCAAATGGAGAACGACTGCATTAGGATTCAGGATTTTCTTAATTTTGAAGGGACCTATAAATTGGGTTACCAATTTTTTGCAGGGAACTTTCAGTTTTATATTTTTCGTGGATAACCATACACGATCTCCAGGTTTATATGATGGGGGAGGTATATGTTTCTTGTCAAAATAAAACTTTTGTTTATCTTTTGCAGTCTCCAGATGTTTTTTCAATAAAGGTATGGAGTTTTTCAGTTCAGTAATATATTCGACAGCATAGGGAGAAGATGAGGTGATGTTAGAAGTGGGTATTGTTCTCGGATGATAACCATAAGAAGCATAAAATGGTGTCATTTTAGTAGAAGTGTTAATCGAATTATTATAAGCGAATTCCGCCATTGGTAGCCAGTCTGACCAATCATCTTGAACTTGAGATATATAACACCGAAGATACTGCTCTAATGTTTGATTTAGTCGTTCTGTCAAACCGTTAGACTGCGGATGAAAAGCTGTTGTGAATCTGGGGGTGATCTTCAATAGACGACACAATTCCCTCCAGAATCTGGAGGTGAACTGAGTTCCCCTATCTGTAACTATTGAAAGTGGTAGACCATGTAATTTTACGATATGGTTAATGAAACAGGTAGCAGTGGTTGTTGCAGAGGGTATCTTCTTAAGTGGAATGAAATGTCCCATACGAGTAAGGTGATCAACGACTACGAGGATACAGGTATAATTCTTCGAAGGTGGTAACTCTACAATGAAATCCATTGATATCATATGCCAAGGAGTGTCAGGTATTGGCAGAGGAGTCAACAAACCGAATGGTTTATGCGAAGGTCGTTTGGTTCGGGAACAAACTTGGCAGTCAGTGATATGGCTACAAATATCTTGTTTCATTTTCGGCCACCAATATTCTCTATTCAACAATTCATGGGTTTTAGTAATACCCGGATGTCCTGCTAATGGAAGATTATGGAAATGATGAAATAATTGTTTTCTTAATGTTGGTGGTACATACAGAAGTTTGTGATAATGATATAAACCAGTCTTTGAATCTTTAGTACAGATTGAAGGGATTGTGGAATCTTTGAGTTGAGCATGTAGATCAGAATGGAATGAGGTAATAGAGGCTAAGAATCTGTGAGTGGGTATGATATTTTGTGCCTCTTCCTTTTCAGGTACATTCTGAAAAGTTCTGGATAGAGAGTCTGCTTGAGTGTTTTTTGATCCTGGACGGTAGTGGATGAGATAGTTAAAGCGGTCTAGAAAAAGGGACCATCGGACCTGACGTGAAGATAAAGTTTTGTTTTTCTTTAGGTACTGTAGATTCTTGTGATCTGTAAGTACTAAAAAAGGTTTGGATGTGCCTTCAAGAATATGCCTCCAATGTTCCATGGCAACTTTTATTGCCAAAAGTTCTAGGTCACCCACAGAGTAATTCCTTTCTGCTGGAGTCAAGAGTCGGGAATAAAAGGCAACAAAATGGTTAACTTGTGATCCAATGCGTCGTTGAGACAAAATTGCCCCAACACCAACATTTGAGGCATCAACTTCTAAGGTAAAATCTGCATCTGGATCAGGAAGCTGTAAGATGGGAGCTGAAGTAAAACATTTTTTCAGATGTTCGAAAGCTTCTTGTGCTTCAGTAGTCCAACAAAATTTAATTTTTCCTGTCAATTTAGTTAAGGGTTGAACTATGGAAGAATACCCCTGAATAAATCTTCTGTAAAAATTGGAGAAACCAAGAAACTTTTGGAGAGATTTTAAATTGGTAGGGACAGGCCAATCCAAAACAACCTTTATTTTGTCAGGATCCATTTCTATGCCAGTTGGGGAGATGATGTAACCCAGAAATTTGATTGTCTTTACATGGAATCGACATTTCTCTAATTTAGCATAAAGATGATGCTCTCTTAACCTCATTAAAACCCATTGTACGTGTTTGATGTGATCAGTTATGTTCTTAGAATAAATTAAAATGTCATCTAGATATATCACTACGCAGATATCTAATAAATCCTTGAATATCTCATTTATAAAAAACTGAAAAGTTGCTGGAGCATTTGTCAAGCCAAAAGGAATGACATTGTACTGATATAAGCCATAACGAGTTTTAAAAGCTGTTTTCCACTCATCCCCTTTCCTTATGCGTATGAGATTATACGCACCTTTCAAATCTAGTTTGGTAAAGATTTGAGCATCAGTTAATCTTTCTAAGGGTTCAGGGATGAGTGGAAGTGGGTAGCGATTTTTTACTGTAATTTCATTTAAACCCCTGTAATCTATAATAGGACGTATAGTACCATCTTTATTGGTCACAAAAAACATTCCAGCTGCTGCTGGAGAAGTGGAAGTGGATATAAACCCTTTTCTTAAATTTTCATCGAGATATTCTCTAAGGTATTGTAATTCTTTATTAGACATAGGATATATTTTACCAAAAGGTATGGTGGTATTAGGTTTAGTGTCTATAGGACAATAGAATGGCCTATGTGGTGGTAGATTTTCTGCCTCTTTAAGATTAAGCACATCTGAAAACTCAAGGTATTCTGGGGGTAATTGAGGTTGTATGTGGTTTATAGAGATTGTAGGGTAACAAGTATTGGTACAGTACTGAGATGTATATTGTATATTATTGGTTACCCAATCAATACTTGGATTATGCAGCTGCAACCAAGGGTATCCTAAAATGATAGGATGGATAGAGTTAGGTAGTATATCGAATGTGATATATTCAGTATGTCCATTACCTGTAGTAGTGAGTAGTGGAATAGTGTGGTGTGTTATTGGACCTTTTAAATGAGTGGAACCATCAATAACTTTGACAAGAATAGGGAATTGCTTTAACACTCTGGGTATTTTATTTTTTGTAACATAAGTTTGATCCATGAACATGCCAAACGCCCCTGAATCGATCATGGCCTCATTCAGCAGAAGATGTTGATCCCACTGCAAAGACAATGAAATGGTTAAGTGTGATATCATTTTAGAATTAATTTGAGGGTTAACTATCAATATCTTACCCCTCTTCTGGCGTATTAGAGTTGGACAAGTGGACACTGTGTGGTCTTTGTTTCCACAGTACATACAAAGATTTAAACTTCTTCTTCTTTGTTTTTCTTCATATGTTAGAGGACCCTTAATTGTGCCAATTTCCATAGGTACAGGACTTGAAGATGGTTGTTGTACATGTGGTTGATGGTACTTCTTTGGATATGGTTCAGGTGGTACCTTTTCAGCACGGCGTTCCCTGAATCTCCTATCCATTGAAATAGAGATCTTTATGAGAGACTCAAGTGTGTCTGGGAACTCAATACGAGATAACTCATCTTTCAAATGTTCTGATAGTCCCAGACGAAACTGGTTGCGTAGAGAGACTGAGTTCCACTGAGACTCCGTAGCCCACAGTTGAAACTCAGCGACGTAGTCCTCAACTGGCCGTTTGCCCTGCTTAAGTGTTCTTAAGTTATTTTCAGCAGTGAGTTGGGTGTTGCGGTCCTCATACAATAAAGCCATTGCGTTAAAGAAATCTTCCAGTGAACCTAAAATGGGATCATTAGTCTCAAAAAATTTGTCAGACCATAATCTGGGTTCCCCACTTAAATATGAGATCACAGTACATACTTTTACTCTATCAGAATAATATGTTTTAGGTTTCATAGAGAACATGAGTAAGCATGCATTACGAAATTCACGGAAGCGAGTGCGTACACCAGCAAACACACTTGGTGGGTTAATCTTTGGTTCAGGGTGTTCAGCTGCCTTTTGTGTAATAAAGTCATTCATAATACTTTTCAAAGTGTTGTTTTCATTTTTTAACTCTGTTAAACCCTGAGCTAATATCTCCACCTTTTGATTTAAACTGGTTATTTCATTTGCCATTGCTGCAGGATCCATGTTTAAGAGTAACTTTATATATTTTTAAGGCTTGATTATTCTGTCATGTCTCCAGGTAAATAAAAAATAGATTTGTAGCTTTTTCCAATATTTAACAAATATAGCTTTGAATAAGTTAAACTCATGGAATAAAGCAACTTAATATTAGTAATTGAAAATGATTTGTGTAAATAAAAAATAATACAGAGTGGGAAATCTGAGGAGAAAGATTCTTGAAGTAAACTCACTCAGAATAATATGTGTCTTACAAGAGACAGGCTGTATTAATGACAAAAAATAATACACTCTGCGCACAAGAGAAAAATAGGAGACAAAATGGTGAGCAAAAAGATAGAAAAATATGTATCCGCTATATATGAGATGTAAACTTGAATTAACAAAATATACTTTGTAAGTTACAAGATGATCTTACTTGAGGCAAAAACAGTTTATGAGCTGAGGAAGTTTGTACCTGATCGGAGACTGAAATGTATCGAAGACACAGCTGGGAAGCAGCGTTATTGATTACGCAGCGTTCACTGAACAGGTCAGAGAGGAGGAGGCTGCAAGATGCGAGTGCTGTACGGCTCCTGTGATACAGCGTGTGAGATGACGTCACAGATTCAGGCTATAGATTACGGCAAGGGATAAATACCTTGGAGAAGTAAGTTTTGGAAGATATAATCACTTGAGATACACTTTGAAAGTGAAAACTTGATCCAACGTAGATGATTCTCAAAATTTAGTTAAAGGCTTGAAAAAGTAGAAACGGAGGAACAGGAAGTTCTTCAGAAACACAACTTCAATAATCAAGCATTAAACAGGTGTGTCTGATATCCTTTTATAGGTGAATAGTAAAGGTGGACAAAGGGATTTAAGGTGGAATCATGACACTTTTGTAGGGCATTGCCCTAAGTTAAACAGCTCTTTTACCTCTAAAAAATACTAATTTCCCCCTAACAGTAAAACCACAATCCACCAAACCCCCCAAAATAAAAAAACTAACAATAAAAAAACTTAAACTACCCATTGCCCCTAAAGGGGCATTTGTATAGGCATTGCCCTTAAAAGGGCATTCAGCTCTTTTACAAGTGGCCATAAATCCCTAATCTAAAAAATAAAAAACTCCCCAAAAATAAAAAAATAAGCCTAAATCTAACCCCCAAATAGGTACTCATGGTTCCTGAAGTCCGGTGGTGAAGTCTTCTTCCAAGCGGCCAACATCTTATTCCTAGAGGGGAACTCTTTTTTCATCCAGGACCAAGCCGGCACGGGGAAGGCCGCGGACCAGGACCGGCGACCACAGAACCAAGGAGCGTGGAGGATCCTCTTTGTACGATTGCCGCCGTACACTGACTATTGAATGCAAGGTACCTTGCATTCCTAATGGCTAAAAAAAATCCAAATCAGCCAATAGAGATACTCAAATCCTACTGGCTGATTTGAATTAGCCAATAGGATTTCAGTAGCTCAAATCCTATTGGATAATTAAAATTAGCCAATAGGAATTGAATAGCTCTCATCCTATTGGCTAATTTGAATTTGAATTTTTTCAGCCAATAGAAATAAAAGGTCTCCCATATTTAAACACATACCTTGCATTCCATAGTCCGTGTACGGCGGCGATCGTACAAAGAGGATCCTCCACGCTCCATGGCTCAGCGATCGCCGGTCCTGATCCGCAGTCAACTCTGCTCTGCGCCGGCTTGGTCCTGGATGAAGAAAGAAGAGGTCCCCGCTTGGAAGAAGATGTCGGCCGCTTGGAAGAAGACTACGCAGCCGGAACTGTAAGTACCTATTTGGGGGTTCGATTTAGGCTTATTTTTTATTTTTTTGTTTTATTTTTTAGATTAGGGATTTCATGGGCACTTGTAAAAGAGCTGAATGCCCTTTTTTAGGGCAGTAAAAGAGCTGAATGCCCTTTTAATGGCAATGCCCATAAAATTGCCCCTTTAGGGTAGTTTAGGTTTTTTTAGTGTTAGTTTTTTTTTATTTTGGGGGGTTTGTTGGGTGGGGGGGTTTTACTGTTAGGGGGGACTTAATATTTTTTAGAGGTAAAAGAGTTGTTTAACTTAGGGCAATGCCCTACAAAAAACATTTTGAGGGCTATTGGTAGTTTAGATTAGATTTTCATAGGGATTAGGTTTAATTTTTTTTTATTTGGTTTATTATTTTCTGTAATGTTAGACTTTTTATGTTTTGTAATTTCAGATTAATTTAATATTAGTATTATTTATTTTTAAGTAATGTTAGTTTGTTTATTTTAATTGTAAATTAGTATTTTTTTAATTTAATGTAATTAGGGTTAATTTGGGGGGTTTATTCGGTGGGTTTAGTAAATTAATTAGTTATTTGCGTTTTGGGGGGTTGGCGGATTAGGAAGTAATCAAGGTTAATTAAGTTTATTTTGTTGGTGGAGGATGGCTGTTTAGGGGTTAATAGTTTTAATAGGTATTTTGCAATGTGGGTGAATGGCGGATTAGAGGTTAATAGTTTATTAAGATATATTGCGTTGTGGGGTGATGGCGGTTTAGGGTTTAATCACTTTATTAGGTATACAGCGATGTGGGGGGTTGGTGGATTAGGTTAATTAGATTTTAGGTTAAAATACTTTATTAGTTATTGCGGTGGGGGTTGGCAGTTGACAGATAGATAGATATTGCACATGCGTTAGGTGTTAGTTATTATTTTCAGGGAGTTACGGTGCTCACATTTTTAGCACAAGATTTGCTGCGTCTGCCTATGTGTGACGAGGTAAAAAAGGGGAGTAAAATTTCTCCATTTTGGCCGCGCAAGTCCTTGTGCTGAATATGTGATACCAACTTGCGACACGGTTCTATGTTAGCTTATGGGAGTTAAAATAGCGGGCGACGGGGGAAATATATACGTGCCACATTTATATGTGGCGTCGTATATGTGATAGCAAAACCGGACTAAAAACTGGCGTCGCCGGCGACGCTGCATATGTGATCTTGCCCTTAGTTTCTATGGCTGTTTATTTTGATGTGCCACTTATTCATTGTCAATTAAAGTTGGATCACATGTTAACGCATTTAATAACTTACATGTGAAACTAAAGTAAGATCGTTTCAATTTATACAGCTAACTTCTCTTATACATGAGCTGTGGTCTGTTGAAATGTTAAAATGGACTCCTTATACACTCTTGACGTAAAAGTAAGTCAAAGACGGACTTGAATTTTGCTGTTATAATAAAACCTCCTCTTTTGAAGTTGTAATCTGCTTTGTTGTAATGTCAATGTTTTACCCACTAAAAATGTATAAAAAATATATATTTTATACAGCCTTTATCTAATTGATTCTGGAAAGCAAAGTTAACTGCTGCTGTGGTACAACTGAGAACATGTAAGAAAACCAGTTGAAAGTTAAGGTTTTAATTCGCTCTTTGATATAAGGCGCTGGCACAGTAATATAGCTAACTCAAATTAATAATTAACCGGTTCACAAAATCAGCGAACAAACAACTGCCAAGAGCATCAGATTGTTGTACAGATGAAAGGTTAACATAATTTACAGGAAATTTTCTGCAAATAGTCATTAATTATGCACGTTGGTCCTAGCAGGGACTGAGCCCATAAACACGTTGTTGTCATTAGTACACTTAGCCCTAGCAGGGACTGAGCACATAAACATGTCATGGTCATTAGTACACTTTAGTCCTAGCAGGGACTGAGCCCATAAACATGTCACTGTCATTAGTACACTTTAGCCCTAGCAGGGACTGAGCACATAAACATGTCACTGTCATTAGTACACTTTAGTCCTAGCAGGGACTGAGCCTATAAACATGTTATTGTCATTAGTATACTTTAGTCCTAGCAGGGACTGAGCACATAAACATGTCATTGTCATTAGTACACTTTAGTCCTAGCAGGGACTGAGCACATAAACATGTCACTGTAATTAGTACACTTTAGTCCTAGCAGAGACTGAGAACATAAACATGTCACTGTCATTAGTACACTTTTGTCCTAGCAGGGACTGAGCACATAAACATGTCACTGTCATTAGTACACTTTAGTCCTAGCAGGTACTGAGCACATAAACATGTCACTGGCATTAGTACACTTTAGTCCTAGCAGGAACTGAGCACATAAACATGTCACTGTCATTAGTACACTTTAGTCCTAGCAGAGACTGAGCACATAAACATGTCACTGGCATTAGTACACTTTAGTCCTAGCAGGGACTGAGCACATAAACATGTCACTGTCATTAGTACACTTTTGTCCTAGCAGGGACTGAGCACATAAACATGTCACTGTCATTAGTACACTTTAGTCCTAGCAGGGACTGAGCACATAAACATGTCACTGTCATTAGTACAGCCCATAAACATGTCACTGTCATTAGTGCACTTTAGTCCTAGCAGGGACTTAGTCCATAAACATGTCACTGTCACTAGTACACTTTAGCCCTAGCAGAGACTGAGCACATAAACATGTCACTGTCATTAGTACACTTTAATCCAAGCAGAGACTGAGCACATAAACATGTCACTGTCATTAGTACACTTTAATCCAAGCAGGGACTGAGCACATAAACATGTCACTGTCATTAGTGCACTTTAGTCCTAGCAGGGACTCAGCCCATAAACATGTCACTGTCACTAGTACACTTTAGCCCTAGCAGGAACTGAGCACATAAATATGTCACTGTCATTAGTACACTTTAATCCAAGCAGGGACGGAGCACATAAACATGTCACTGTCATTAGTACACTTTAGCTCTAGCAGGGACTAAGCACATAAACATGTCACTGTCATTACTACACTTTAGTCCTAGCAGGGACTGAACCCATATAAACATGTCACTGTCATTAGTACATTTTAGTCCAAGCAGTAACTGAGCCCATAAACTTGTCATTGTCATTAGTACATTTTGGCCCTAGTAGGGACTGAGCCTATAAACATGTCACTGGCATTACTACATATTGGCCTCTCTTGCTTAAAATATGATAAATTAATTCCTCAGAATGTTATTAATTCATTTTGGCCAGAGTAGGAACTGAGCCCAGAAACGTCACTGTCATTAGTTCCCTTTAGTCCTAGCAGGACTGAGCACATAAACATGTCACTGTCATTAGTTCCCTTTAGTCCTAGCAGGACTGCGCCCATAAACATGTCACTGTCAATAGTACACTTTACTCCTAGCAGGGACTGAGCACATAAACATGTCACTGTCGTTAGTACACTTTAGTCCTAGCAGGACTGAGCCCATAAACATGTCACTGTCATTAGTACACTTTAGCCCTAGCAGGGGCTGAGCACATAAACATGTCACTGTCATTAGTACACTTTAGTCCTAGCAGGGACTGATCTCATAAATATGTCACTGTCATTAGTACACTTTAGTCCTAACAGGGACTGAGCACATAAACATGTCACTGTCATTAGTACACTTTAGTCCTAACAGGGACTGAGCCAATAACCATGTCACTGTTATTAGTGCCCCCTCGGTTTTAGTATAAACTTCAATTACCAGGTTTTGCCGATTTGATGAAGAAGGGCTCATTGTGCGCATATGATGTTTAGGCTAATCCCACATATATTCAGATGGATTAAGATTAAGGGATTGTCTACATCAAATAGCATTTAAGCCTCCTTATTTAACACCAAATATTTGTTTTATGCCCAAATGGACTGGAGGTATAAAGGATTGGCTAGATAATCTCTCTAACTCCGCCCCCCTCCCTCGGCCCCCCCCCTCCCTTTCCCTCCCTCGCCCACCCCCTCCTTTTCCCTCCCTTACCCCTCACCTTCCCTCCCCTCTTTACTTTCTTACTTAGAGCGGCTCTTGCCCGCTGTATTTCTTTCTTCTCTTTCCACTAACAAAGTCATAACGCTAACTCCCTGTAGTGATTTCACCTACTCTAAATAACAAACCTATGGTATGGTTTATATTGAGACTCGGGGACCACCTTCATTTCTAATTTAAAAAAATGAGGTCTCATGATGATATGTCCGGACACAGATACTTACTATACATTGGTCCATTATGCCACTGACCCTAAGTATCACATAGGATGCAATAGAAACTCTAAGTATTATATTATAACCATTATTGGGTACTATTCTCTTATTACATAAATTGTTATGTGATGTTCTCTTTGGAATGTATAGTTTTTGGGATGCCAGGGTTTTTGGCATAGCAACTCTAATAATAATGTATAGGCTTTGGTGTTTGGACTAGAATTCTACTTTATCTATGTGAAATGTATAATTACACTTACCAATTTCAATTTGTGCATGGACATATTTCTTGTCATCATTTGTGATGTTGTTACTACTCGTTACCTCAATAAAAAATATATTTAAAAAAAAAAAAAAAAAGATTAAGGGATTGTGCTGACAATTTAATTAAAGTCATAGGCCATGGTCTTTAAATCATTGGGAGGCCACATGTCCCTTATGATAAAGCACAATCTCTTCCTCAGTGATGCATCAATCAGGGAACACAGTTGCCATGTACATGTTACACAGATTTTGTAATGATGTTTAAATATGCAGTAGAATTCAAAGAAGAATGGAGGAGAATTACTGGGTCTAGTGCAGGGACTCCTGGTGTTTCTGAACTACATTACCCATTATGATTAGGGACTCTGAAGTCAAGTTGAGCATGGGAAATGTAGTTCTAAAACATCTGGAGGGCCAAAGTTCCCCATCCCTGGTCTAGTGTAATAAATAAACATGCCTCTAACCATTACACCATAACCAGCAGCATGGACTTGTAATGTGATTGAGGATAGTGGCCCTCATGCACTATCAACTGAAAGTATAGCACACACTAAAAAAATATTTGTAATACTAGATAGATAAGGTGTGCACGGGCAGAAAAATTAGGTTTGACCGAATAATTTGTGATGAATATTCAATATTTGTTGACGAATACTGAATATTCGGGGAACATTTATATTTACAAATGTAAATGTTCCTTTGCTACAGGTGAAAAAGGTTTGCTAGTAACTTTACTTACCTTTAGCGTGCTGGAGAACTGTGTTAATCCTTACCCTTTTTAACAATCCCTGGGCCGGGCTTATAGCAGGCTAAGAGCAAGCTTAACCTACTATTAGCGCGGTCTTGGGCTCTTTGCTTAGAAATTAGCATATGAGCCTACCTAGGTTTAGCTTTTAACAAAGAATACCAAGAAAACAAAGCAAATATGATGATAAAAGTAAATTGTAAAGTTGTTTAGAATTACATGCCCTATCTGAATCAATAAAATGTAATTTTGACTAGACGGCCCTTTTAAGTGTAAAGCACTGTGAAAAGGGGTCACTGAGATATGTCAGACATAAGATCATGGTGAAATATCCTAAGGAAAATATGTCATGATAAATTGTGTCAGGTAAAGTGATCTATAACCAAGTATGCCACAACGAAAGGATGCCTGACAAGCAACGTAGATACAGAGATTTGGTGACAAGAATATTACTTCCTTCATCATACGTAATTTTTTTCATAATGAATGTGACATAATTAAATAACTACGTAGGGATATTTTCTCTATAAGCCACTTCCTTACAGACTACTTCTAAAGGAAGGCAAGTGGGGATACTTGCCTAGATGTGCTGATAGGCTATACCATAATTTTTATGGCTGTTACTTTTTTATGGAGGATTTTAAACATAATAACATAGCAGATGAGGTTGAATAATATATTTACAAAAAAAGCTCCAGTTGAGCTTAAATTAATCCCATTAAAAAAGGTTACCATTTAATACAAGCAATCATATCCCTGAATTCTATTTCTAGCCAGAAATGTATCCAAACCTTTTTTTTAATGTATATGATGTATTGGCATTTACTACCTCCTTAGGCAATGATTTCCACAATCTGATTGTTCTTACAGTGAAAAAACATTGACGTTGCTGGAGATTACATTTCCTTTCCTCCAGCCTTAAATTGTGACCTCTTGTCTCTGTATATGGGCCTTGCCCTTGAATATATTTATATAAAGTAATCATATCACCTCTCAAATGCCTTTTTTCTAGAGAAAACAGACCCAGTTTGGCTAACCTCTCCTCATAGCTTAAATTCTCCATCCCCCTTATTAGCTTTGTGGCCCTTACCAGAGTTTTTTCTAAGTCTACAATGTTTTTTTTTTTTTTTATTGGTCTCTAGAACTGCACTCCATACTCAAGGTGAGGTCTTACCGGGGATTCATATAGTGACATAATTATGCTTTTTTTCCATTGCATCAATGCCTCTTTTAATACGTTAGTATTTTATTAGCTTTAGAAGCCACTGCCCTGCATTTTAATCTCACACTTTTATCTCCTTTCTAACTTAAATGAATAACTATGCGTGTCTATGTGTTTTCTCTATAAGCCATTTTCTTATTACTCGTTGCTCTAATATTTTCAAATATTTGCTGCATTTGTATTAATTTAAATTGAATTTTAAAATAAATGTTGGTAATGAGATTTAATAAACTCAAAGCAGCTGTACAGAAGTGTTTTTTGTTTTGCTGCACTTAAAGTGGAGTCTGTGATCAGACACAGTATGGAAGCAGAAACTGAGAGATATTGTATATCTAATTACCATATCTTACCCAGAGGTCTCTGGTGCATTGGCAAAAATGTATACAGACTACTTCAATGGGAAGGCAAGCAGAGGATTTTAATCTCAGAGTTTTATCTCCTCCATATAAAAATATTGCTTTTACCTGGAAATAAGCTTCACTATGCAGCAAAACAAACCTATCTTCTGCTGATGAGAGTTAATAAAATCAAAACAGCTGTCCAGAAGTGCTTTCTGATTCGCTTCATTTACCCCATATAAGGGGATTCAGTGGTCAGGCACAGTATGGAAGCAGAAACTGTGAGATATTGCATATCTAATAAGCATATCTTACCCAGAGTTCTCTGGTACACTGGCAACAATGCATGCAGACTACTTCAATGGGAAGGCAAGTGGGGATACTTGCCTAGACGTGCTGATACGCTATATAACAATTTTATGGCTTTTACTTTTATGTAATGAGAATTGATGCTGGTCTGGTCAATATCACTTTCTCTATCCAATGTTCTCAGACTGTATACCGCTCCCATTTCTGAGAAATCCAAATGTGCCTCAATAGGACAAATACTTGTATCATTTAATGGCCAAGTGTCGACTCTGGGTTCGTCTATGGATTAATAGTGTTTTTTTTAGAGTGGATAGCGTGTAGTATAAGTCTTTGTTACCACCCTACCTCCTGCCCCCTCCTGCGGAGTTTCCTGTGGCGAGCTGAAAAACCTGATCGATTTCAAACCTGCCGTCACCTGAGCAGGCTATATTACTAGTTTCTTGCGCAGATACAGTGTATTTGCTATTTTTATTAGAACCAATATTGCACCTATTCCTAGGTAACTGGTTAGGATCACCATTGAACATCACTGTTTTCTTGACATGTAGTTTGCAAGGTCTGAGTATGGGTTTTAATGTTACCTCCTGTTGTGTTAGCTGTTCCCTAATTAAATGTTCTCCCTCTGAGCTCGAGTTCCCCCCTGAATCTGTATCACATGGGAGGCTAGTATCCTGGCCTCTATTGTTATAAGATCTCTGTCTACTGTTTCTCCCTCTAGATCTATTCCTGGATCTTCTCTGCCATATGTACACTTTGCCTATGCTGTAATAAATCTGATCTCTCACAACTTATCGTGCTTTGACTGAATTAAATCCTTTTTCAAGGCTGCAATAGTATCTTTCAATACAACATTAAATTCTGTATATTTCAGTTATAGTTTATACAGATCTAAATCCCTCTGTAATGCTTCTATTTGTTCCCTGACTAATACAAGTTGACTTTCTTTAAATTATATTATTAATGACATTAGTGAAAAAGAACATTCTGATAATGTGTTGTTCCATTTTTCAATAAACAATTTGTCACCAGTCATAAAAGTAGGGAATTTCCTAATTCGAAGACCCCCTAGGAACAATTTTCAAGGATATTTAACGTTCTAATGTCCACTTATGCCATTTGAGTTTTGTCTCTTTTTTCATAAAATTCTCTATATTCTAGAAATTATCACCCAAGGGATTAAGGGCCACAGTATCAGTCTTGTTCCAATTCGTCCAAAGTTAAACAAAGCTTTGTTTTATTGTCAAGATAGAGGACTCTGCCGGGCTTTTTAAATTTAGTTCTATATCCAATTACTCCAATGCCTGGTGTTTTTCACTTTGTCACACTCAGCAGCTCTCCATGACAATTGGTGCAATAGCGGTCATGTGAGCAGGTGATACCAAGGGGGGTAGTTATCAAGCCGTCTACTTTTCTGGCTTCGCCGGCCCAATACGTCCGCCTAAGCTCGCCTACCTTCGCCGCCGCGGACCTTGAATACGTTCGCCTAAGTTATCAAATAAAGCTGTCAAAAAGCCGCGGGGCGATGAGCAGCGGACTGTGACAGTTATCACTCATCCGATCTCGCTGCCCTTCGGCTTTTTCCCAGCTTTATTGCTAGCCTGTCACTAAGCACTCACACTAAACTGCACTGTTCTACCCCCTATACCGGCGCCCCCGGAGGCCCCCGCAACTAAATAAAGTTAATAACCCCTAAACCGCCGCTCCTAGACCCCGCCGCAAGTCTTATAAATGTATTAACCCCTAAACCGCCGCTCCTAGACCCCGCCGCAAGTCTTATAAATGTATTAACCCCTAAACCGCCGCTCCCGGACACCGCTGCCACCTACATTATACCTAGTAACCCCTATCCTGCCCCCCCTATACCGTCGCCCTCTATTATAAAATTATTAACCCCTATCCTGCTGATCCCGCACCTCTCCGCAACTAAATAAATAGTTTAACCCCTAAACCACCGCTCCATGAACCGGCCGCAACCTATAATAAATTTATTAACCCCTATCCTGCCCCCCACTACGCCGCCGCCACTGTAATAAAATTATTAACCCCTAAACCTAAGTCTAAACCTAACCATAACGCCCCCCTAACTTAAATATTAATTAAATACATCTAAATAAATTAACTCTTATTAACTAAATGAATCCTATTTAAAACTAAATACTTACCTTTAAAATAAACCCTAATATAGCTACAATATAAATAATAATTATATTCTAGCTATCTTAGGATTTATTTTTATTTTACAGGTACCTTTCAATTTATTTTAACCATGTACAATAACTATTAAATAGTTATTAACTATTTAATAGCTTACCTAGCTAAAATAAAGAGAAATGTACCTGTGAAATAAATCCTAACCTAAGTTACAATTACACCTAACACTACACTATACTTTAATAAATTATTCCTATTTAAAAATAAATACTTACCTGTAAAATAAACCCTAAGATAGCTACAATGTAATTAATACTTATATTATAGCTATCTTAGGATTTATATTTAGTTTACAGGTAACTTTGTATTTATTTTAGCTAGTTAGAATAGTTATTAAATAGTTATTAACTATTTAATAACTACCTAGCTAAAAGAAATACAAAATTACCTGTAAAATAAATCCTAACTTAAGTTACAATTAAACCTAATACTACACTATCATTAAATTAACTAAATAAACTACCTACAAATAACTACAATGAAATACAATTACATAAACTAACTAGAGTACAAAAAATAAAAAAAGCTAAGTTACAAAAAATAAAAAATTAAGTTACAAACATGTTAAAAATATTACAACAATTTTAAGCTACTTACACCTAATCTAAGCCCCCTAATAAAATAACAAACCCCCCCATACATTACATAAATTTCAAAGCTCTTTTACCTTACCAGCCCTTAAAAGGGCCATTTGTGGGTGCATGCCCCAAAAAGTTCAGCTCTTTTGCCTGTAAAAGAAAAATACACCCCCCCCAACATTAAAACCCACCACCCACATACCCCTAATCTAACCCAAACCCCCCTTACAAAAACCTAACACTAATCCCCTGAAGATCATCCTACCTTGAGTCGTCTTCACTCAGCCGAGCCACCGATGGAACTGAAGAGGACATCCGGAGCGGAAGAAGTTAATCCTCCAAGCGGCGCTGAAGAAATCTTCCATCCGATGAAGTCATCATCCAGGCGGCGCTGAAGAAGTCTTCGATCCGGCCGATGTCATCTTCAAAGAGGCGCTGAAGAGGTCTTCTATCCGGGCGAAGTCATCTTCCAAGCCGGGTCTTGAATCTTCCTTCCGCCGACGCGGAACCACCTTCTTCACCGACGGACTACGACGAATGACGGCTCCTTTAAGGGACGTCATCCAAGATGGCGTCCCCTCAATTCCGATTGGCTGATAGGATTCTATCAGCCAATCGGAATTAAGGTAGGAAAATCTGATTGGCTGATGGAATCAGCCAATCAGATTCAAGTTCAATCCGATTGGCTGATCCAATCAGCCAATCAGATTGAGCTCGCATTCTATTGGCTGATCGGAACAGCCAATAGAATGCGAGCTCAATCTGATTGGCTGATTCCATCAGCCAATCAGATTTTTCCTACCTTAATTCCGATTGGCTGATAGAATCCTATCAGCCAATCGGAATTGAGGGGACGCCATCTTGGATGACGTCCCTTAAAGGAGCCGTCATTCGTCGTAGTCCGTCGGTGAAGAAGGTGGTTCCGCGTCGGCGGAAGGAAGATTCAAGACCCGGCTTGGAAGATGACTTCGCCCGGATAGAAGACCTCTTCAGCGCCTCTTTGAAGATGACATCGGCCGGATCGAAGACTTCTTCAGCGCCGCCTGGATGATGACTTCATCGGATGGAAGATTTCTTCAGCACCGCTTGGAGGATTAACTTCTTCCGCTCCGGATGTCCTCTTCAGTTCCATCGGTGGCTCGGCTGAGTGAAGACGACTCAAGGTAGGATGATCTTCAGGGGATTAGTGTTAGGTTTTTGTAAGGGGGGTTTGGGTTAGATTAGGGGTATGTGGGTGGTGGGTTTTAATGTTGGGGGGGGGTTGTATTTTTCTTTTACAGGCAAAAGAGCTGAACTTTTTGGGGCATGCCCCCACAAATGGCCCTTTTAAGGGCTGGTAAGGTAAAAGAGCTTTGAAATTTATGTAATTTAGAATAGGGTAGGGATTTTTTTTATTTTGGGGGGGTTTGTTATTTTATTAGGGGGCTTAGATTAGGTGTAAGTAGCTTAAAATTGTTGTAATATTTTTAACATGTTTGTAACTTAATTTTTTATTTTTTGTAACTTAGCTTTTTTTATTTTTTGTACTTTAGTTAGTTTATGTAATTGTATTTAATTGTAGTTATTTGTAGGTAGTTTATTTAGTTAATTTAATGATAGTGTAGTATTAGGTTTAATTGTAACTTAAGTTAGGATTTATTTTACAGGTAATTTTGTATTTCTTTTAGCTAGGTAGTTATTAAATAGTTAATAACTATTTAATAACTATTCTAACTAGCTAAAATAAATACAAAGTTACCTGTAAACTAAATATAAATCCTAAGATATCTATAATATAAGTATTAATTACATTGTAGCTATCTTAGGGTTTATTTTACAGGTAAGTATTTATTTTTAAATAGGAATAATTTATTAAAGTATAGTGTAGTGTTAGGTGTAATTGTAACTTAGGTTAGGATTTATTTCACAGGTACATTTCTCTTTATTTTAGCTAGGTAAGCTATTAAATAGTTAATAACTATTTAATAGTTATTGTACATGGTTAAAATAAATTGAA